>NW_007378658.1:0-4265 GCF_000475195.1 Diaphorina citri
AGCTGCATATCATCTCATTTATCAGAACTTAAAGCTCCGAAGACCCATGCTTTTCTGTAGTTTCAAAAATTAGTGTTGAAGATTATGGGGATTAGGATTTTTTTCTTTCATTCGTTTGAAATTGTTTTTATGTTGACAAATAAATAGCCTTATATCACCCAATGCTTCCTCCAGAATTTGGATCCAAATTTAATATTCACATCATTTCAGTAAGGGCTTATTGAACTAGATATTTCTGAGGCTTTGTGATCACCCATTCGGATACCAACCACGCAAAACGTTACTTAACTTCTATGATCCATCGGAAACTTGTGCAATCAAAATGCTATGGCTGCTGGCTAACTGATGGATAGATAGAAATGCAGCTGATTACCCAACCCAAGAGATTATGGATGGGGATTAGGATTTTTTTTTTTCTTTCATTCGTTCGAAATTGTTTTTATGCTGACAAATAAATAGCCTTATATCACCCAATGCTTCCTCCAAAATTTGGATCCAAATTTAAAATTCACATCATTTCAATAACGGCTTATTGAACTAGATATTTCTGAGGCTTTGTGATCACCCATTCGGATACCAACCACGCAAAACGTTACTTAACGTCTGTGATCCATCGGAAACTTGTGCAATCAAAATGCTATGGCTGCTGGCTAACTGATGGATAGATAGAAATGCAGCTGATTACCCAACCCAATTTTGGATATTTTTAAAGACTTTTTTAGAGTTATTTACAGAGGAATAACAAGCAGAGTCTTTGTCCTTAAAGACATTTTTATTAAACACTAAAAATGATTTTGGGTGAGTAAAAACACTTGGCTTTATGTTTTACGTATTATTTTTTATTAAATTACAGATGGATCCATTTCGGCTGTTACGCCATCATCAGTGTATTATTACTAACTAAGTCTTAATCAAGAAATCTATTTTTTTCCCTATTGGCATCACTCACCCAAAATCATTTTTAGTGTTTGAATTGTTTTACCAAGTGTGTGTACCAACAAATAAGTTAATACAAACTTATTCCTTTGACAACTAACTTAAGTCTTAATCAAGAAATCTAAGTATAAGCTTAAACTAACGGAAAAAAAACTTCCCCCTTTTTTTCCCCTATTGGCATCACTCACCCAAAATCATTTTTATACCAAGTGTGTGTACCAACAAAAAAGTTAATACAAACTTATTCCTTTGACATTTTTATTGGCACGATCACACCTCAGCTGGTCTCATCTTTTGGGAGAGCATTTTGTAAGGAGTGATCCCCACCGCAGATAGAAGTGTGAACCTCACACCAAATGAATAAGATATTGAGAGATCTTTATCACTCACAATATAACAGGAATTGAAATGAATTTGAGTGGGTCGATGATAACAAGTGATAAGCGGGAGGGAGACACGAGTTCACTTGAATATGAGATGAACTTAGAGTGATAAAAGTGATAAAATTAGGGAAATAAATTTGATAGTAAGTAATGTAAGTATATCAATAGGTTGTATGTCTTCGTTACACGAGTTCACTTGAATATGAGGTGAACTTAGAGTGATAAAAGTGATAAAATTAGGGAAATAAATTTGATAGTAAGTAATGTAAGTATATCAATAGGTTGTATGTCTTCGTCATTCTGGAATTCTGGTCAAATTTGGACAGCATTCAGCATCCATAAGGGGAATCGCCTTATGAATGTTTCTTTTCTGCTTAATACCTACTGTCCATTTGCTCAATACTGTGCCTGTTTTACAGTCTTACAGTGATTTCCTTTTTCGCCAGATTTCTTCTATTCGACGTAACCTTAACATCAGTGCTCTACTGGAAAACGCCACTAATTGACTGGCTAAATCAATAGGTGTACCTGATAGTTTTATGACAAAACACCCATTATCCTGGTTCTTAGCCATCTGATGATTGTAATGAACCAGAAATACCGGTATGTAAAATTTAGACACGAGTTCACTTGAATATGAGATGAATTTAGAGTGATAAAAGTGATAAAATTAGGGAAATAAATTTGATAGTAAGTAAATGTAAGTATATCAATAGGTTGTATGTCTTCGTCATTCTGGAATACTGGTCAAATTTGGACAGTATTCAGCAGAAAGCATCCATAAGGGGAATTGCCTTATGAATGTTTCTTTTCTGCTTAATACTGTTCATTTGCTCCATGCTGTGCCTGTTTTACAGTATTACAATGATTTCCTTTTTCGCCAGAGATCTTCTGTTATTATTATTATTCATCCATCCATCCATCATTCATTCATTCATTTTTTTCTGTGACCTTCCTCTATTTGTTTTCCCCTGTGTAGGCACCCCCAACCAGATGCACACCACATTCGACGTAGCCTTAACATCAGTGCTCTACTGGAAAACGCCACTAATTGACTGGCTAAATCAATAGCTGTACCAGATAGTTTTATGACAAAACACCCATTATCCTGGTTCTTAGCCATCTGATGATTGTAATGAACCAGAAATACCGGTATCTAAAATTTAAGTGTACTTTATTTTTTCATTAGTAAATAAATAGTAAAATTAAACCTGACACATTATCCTGGGTTTATATATTTTTTTATTCAGAAAATTTGTTAAATGGGCAATTACCTGTACGTCTTCTTGGTAGATTCAGCTTGTAAAATTTAAGTGTACTTTATTTTTTCATTAGTAAATAAATAGTAAAATTAAACCTCACACATTATCCTGGGTTTATATATTTTTTTATTCAGAAAATTTGTTAAATGGGCAATTACCTGTACGTCTTCTTGGTAGATTCAGCTTGGCTTTAAGATTAAAGAAATCTGATACCATGTTACAGTCATTTTCAAGCGTGTATAATAATATTATGTATACAGCGTTGGTTAATATGTAATAGATTTAATAAATGCTTAACCCTGTGCTGATATAAAAGACCGAGCCATCAACCTCCATAACAAGTCAAGGTGTACATTGATGGGACCTGTTGGCATGACAACAAAAAGTAAAAAAGTAGGAATCTAGGTTTAAAACATCTATCTACGAGTTCATATATTAAAAATAACCCGCAAATTAACCAAAATACCTAATCCAGGAAAGTTGCAAATTGTGATCTGACATTAGTTGTGACCTCAAAATTTTGGAGGCTCTAGAGGAGAATGGAGATCCTTGAAAGTTGGATACCTGAAAGACGTATACCTAATAATATGTAAAGTGTCATTAGTCATAAGTATCTACCCCTAAATCAGGCTACATTGTTTTAGGCATTGTAATAGGTTTGTAACTGGTTTTCTGCTGGTTTTTTGAGGGATTCTTGGGGTTAACCCTGTGCTGATATAAAAGACCGAGCCAACCTCCATAACAAGTCAAGCTGTACATTGATGGGACCTGTTGGCATGACAACAAAAAGTACGAGTAAAAAAGTAGGATCCAGGTTTAAAACATCTAACTACGAGTAGGTATACATATATCAAAAATAACCCGCAAATTAATCAAAATATACCTAATCCAGGAAAGTTGCAAATTGTGATCTGATATTATAATTGTGACCTCAAAATTTTGGAGGCTCTAGAGGAGAATGGAGATCCTTGAAAGTTGGATACCTGAAAGACGTATACCTAATAATATGTAAGTGTACATTGATGGGACCTGTTGGCATGACAACAAAAAGTACGAGTAAAAAAGTAGGAATCTAGGTTTAAAACATCTAACTACGAGTACATATATCAAAAATAACCCCCAAATAAACCAAAATAATCCAGGAAAGTTACAAATTGTGATCTGACATTAATTGTAACCTCAAAATTTTGGAGGCTCTAGAGGAGAATGGAGATCCTTGAAAGTTGGATACCTGAAAGACGTATACCTACCTAATAATATGTAAAGTGTAAAGTGTCGTTAGTCATAAATATCTACCCCTAAATCAGGCTACATTGTTTTAGGCATTGTAATAGGTTTGTAACTGGTTTTCTGCTGGTTTTTTGAGGATTCTTGGGTTTCTCTTAACCCGTGAGTACACGCACATAGGGAAAAAATCTCACACGCTCCGCAAAAACGGTAGAACTTGTTCAATATTGGCCCTAACCTGTCGGGACCTAGGGTAGCTGTTAATTATATGGTTATCTAGATGTAACCACAGTCCATTGACCTATTTTCAATTCCAGTTGCCCGTGACGTGGCGGAAAGTTCGAAGCGGCAACTGAATGTGAGATTTTTTTTCATCACGCGTGTACTGACGTAACTTTTTTTTCTCGTTTTTTTAAAAAAAAGTTTTTCTCTTCTATTGGTTCTGTTACAAACTGTT
>NW_007378658.1:4862-85460 GCF_000475195.1 Diaphorina citri
GAGAGAGAGAGAGAGAGAGAGAGAGAGAGAGACGACAAATTAATGATAATTTTAACTGAATTTGAAACACTGAGTACCTCGGTATGGTATCCTTCTTTGTTACTGACCCATTCTTCGGGTAGTATAAAAATTGGATTAGAAAAAATGCTAGCCTGGGGCGACCGTTTTATTGATCCCTTTGCAAGAGGGGGTGTATTGGGTCAGTAATTATTACCTATGTATTAGGTATGTAAAATTTGTAGGAAGACTGATTTTGGGAAACTGAATTTATCATTTACTTTTGACTTTTAGGGTGATCCTAGTGAGAATTTTATTATTATTATTTTTTCTTTGTAAGAAGAAAATTGTATCAAGACAAATAAGAGGAATAAAGAGAGATATTTTTTAAAAAAGAGGAAAAGAGAGAAAAAGGACGAAAAGTTATAAAAGTAGATACATAGAGAGGAAAAGAATCAGGAAAAGAGCACATCAAGAAAGAAAATGATACACATTGAATTGGTGGAGATGTCAAAACTACATTAAACGAAAAGTTATAAAAGTACATACCTAGAGAGGAAAAGAATCAGGAAAAGAGCACATCAAGAAAGAAAATGATACACATTGAATTGGTGGAGATGTCAAAACTACCATTGATTTTCAATTGGTAGAGTTGACAAAACTACCATTGATTTTCAATTGGTGGAGATGCCAAAACTACATTTCTTAACACAATAGTATCCAGAGGTTAACTAGTACTTTGAAAGTTCCTACCCAAATTGCTCGTAAATAAATAACATAAATTAATAATTAATTGTTTGTATGTTTAATAAAGAGAGTGTCCAACAGTTTTTTAATCTGAACACATTTTTCTTTTTCACTTGAGAGTGGCTCACAAATTAGTTAAGGCTGTTAAAGGTGTAGAGGAATTTCAACTATGCTAAACGGGTACCTGCCAACTTTAATCACGGCTCAAAACGATTTATCTGTTTTGTTTTGATTGTCTGGTGATCATTATTTTTGAACATGGCTTTGAGTGTGTTTGATCTGAGGCGATTTACGATTGGTTAATGTTATTTGGTACAATCAAAGATAAAATAAAACGATCCATTTTAAAGTTGCGTTTTGCTGAGGAAGGATGAGCGAAGAATCCTTGTCTTAGAAAAAGTAACTTTAATTTTCACTTTCTGTTTTTACTTCATTTAACCTTGAGGAGAGCTCGATTTAGTTAGGTCCCACCCTTTAAAGACTCTTTGGGCTATTTCAAAGCTAGAAGAGGAAAGTGAGGAGAGAAGAACATAGCTCAGATTTTCTTCGAGTCCTGTCTTCCTATAAAATGAAAGGCAATAAGTCTCGATGATTTCATAAAGAAACAAGAAACACATCGCGTTTTTAAAGATAGTTAAAACTTTTAAAAACAATAAAACAAAATGAAATAGCGAACAATACAAACAAGAACAAAAAACACTAATAATATCAAAGATATTTAACTGACAGGGGCGGGCTCAGAAGTTCAAAGTAGGTATAGAAATTTTACCCTGTTTCAAGCCCAGAAATTTTACAATAGGACTTATTGTGCATTTCAAAGTTCGATAGTCCGGCATGTTAACTAAACATTTGAAAAGTCCATTGGTCAGCGGCTGTCCACGAAAGATTCCAAGTGCAGAAAAAACGTACCGTTTATCAATATCTCCTTCACGTGGAGTTAAAAATGTGGAGTGGGGACTTGGGGAATACAAAGGATTTTGTGAAATACGTACCGTTTATCAATATCTCCTTCACGTGGAGTTAAAAATGTGGAGTGGGGACTTGGGGAATACAAAGGATTTTGTGAAATTGGGCCCTGTTTCTTACAGTTCTTTCAAAATCAGCGAGCCCCCTTTAATTCCACTCTTTAACGGAGAGATTTCTTTAACTCGGTTAAATTTAAATTAACCATTTGCAGTTAGGACATTGAGATTGAATGGGCTCGGGCCCTTATTTTCTTCCTGACATCGATCCTGTTCAACTGACGGGATGTGCACTTTACTCAAATGCAGTAGTATATTGCAGTTTGAAATATCAGGAATAATAATTGTAATTATTTGGAAATTTTTGTTTTCTCCGCCAGTTTTAAAGGAATCGAGGTTTGGGAGAGAGTTCTAAATTCTCAGTGTCATGACTGTTTTGGAAATCAATTGAAAAATTTAACTGAGCTAATCGAAAGAAAAAAGTTTTTCTCAAGAGGTTTAAAGTGTTAATATACATAGAACTGCCCAAAGTTTTTAGTGACAGGGGTTTCACCCTCCATTCGATGATAAGCTACCCGCCTCCCAGCCTAGTTGGAACCGGGAAAAATCAACAACACGTGGAAAGTTGCTTTAACTGGTGCATTCAACGCGCTATTGCCACTAGCTCGCGAAAACTTTTCACCCTCTTCCCAAAAATTATCGGAGGAAGAAATGAGAACGCTCCATCGCGAATCCCTCAGAAAGAATTTAACAAATAAAAAAGTAAAACAAATAAATAATACCCCGGCCACAAACCATCCTTTCGAAAATTGATTTTTGTTGAATCAGTGAGCAATCACAAAGTCAAACCCGTGTTAAAGATAAGTGTAAGCAGTGAATCACCCGAGGTAATACACTGGAGTGTTATATTCTTCTCATTTCTGCACAAATATACTGGAATTGCGACCTGGGAGGTCCACTGATCCAACAGTCCATCGAGGTTCTCGTGTTAGAAATGATACAAACTAATAGGAAGATCAGAACACTCGTACATCAAGTAGTAACCTCGCAGCATACAGCATCCTGGGTGAAATTTGAGTTATTGATGAGAGACTAGTGGTCCGTACTGGTCAGTCAGTGGTCACTGGTCAGTTCGGTGGAATTGGTCAGCTAGGTGGAATTATTGCAGGCCTTGGCTATTTGAGCTGAAGATACTGGGTTGCTGAAGAGATGTAAATTTGAATGGTAATGCATGCCCAATTGCCCAGTAAAATTAATAAGGTGTTGTAGCTAGGTATCTTACCTCCCCTTTAGTCAGGTGGTGAGAAAATGCATGGTATCTTGAGGTTTTGTAGTTTTGGCATCTCCACCAATAAATTCAACGTTTTTATTACGATACCTGCCTTTTGCTGAAGAGAGGTAAATTTGAATGTTAATGCATGCCCAATTGCCCAGTCAAGTTAATAAGGTGTTGTAGCTAGGTGTCTTACCTCCCCTTTAGTCATAGTCAGGTGGTGAGAAAATACATGGTATCTTGAGGTTTTGTAGTTTTGGCATCTCCACCAATAAATTCAACGTTTTTATTACGATACCTACCTATAGGAACAGCTATTTCGCAAAATCTCTTTTCTCTCTCTTTCTCTCCCTCCCTCTCTCTCTTTCGCTCTCTCTCTCTCTCTCTCTCTCTCTCTCTCTCTCTCTCTCTCTCTCTCTCTCTTGATAATTTTGCTGTAGAAATACTCGTAGATAATATTCAAATGAAGGTACAATCCCTTTGTTGACCTTATTCCCCATTGATGTGGGCTGTGAGAACTGGGAAGGAGAACAATGCCCAAAGTATCCCTTTTTCTCAGGTGAACAATCCTATAGCTTCCTAACCTAGCCAGCCAGAACTGTCCACTGTAAATTCTCAGGACGAAAACCTGTAGATCACAACACTAAATCATAATAGGTATTAGATAACAATAGTCATGTTCAACCTGCATTTTTAAACCTGCAAAAAATGATACCTAATGTCAACAAACTGCATTGTTAAAATATTATTATATCAACATAATAATTTCTCATTATGCACCAGAAATACATTATAATAAAAATAAATAACATTGGGATTGAGGGACCCTAGACTTCATTGACCAAAATGATTAAAGAAAAGCCTCAGAGGAAATATTTTGATTCTCCTGCAGTGATAATAAAATGTGACAGTTTTATGAGCTCCCGAAGCAGATAAAATAACATTCTTGAAAAGAGATCCATAAAAAGAAGAGGAATTACCTATGAATGAATGAAAAAGTGTGAACAGTTTGACAATCTTTGACCTTTTGGTATCAAACTTGGAATTGGGGGCTAAGTTGCAGAAATGCCTCAGTTGTTACTTCGCCCTGATTTCAACTTTACGATTTTCAATGGTTTTCTGCCTCCTTGTTATGAAAGTCCTTTTTGTAGATGTGCAGATCAACCATCGCGAGACCTATTTAGTTTGCGGAAAGAACAAAGTAAACCAGAGTGTTGTGTCACCAACAATTCTGGCGTACTATATTCGTATCAAAATTAAAATGTATACAATGTAACAATATAGTTTGTCAGGTTCACAAGTTTTTGGATTTTGGACATTAGACTTCATTGACCAAAATGATCAAGAAAAGCCTCAGAGGAAATATTTTGATTCTCCTGCAGTGATAATAAAATTTGACAGTTTTATGAGCTCCCGAAGCAGATAAAATAACATTCTTGAAAAGAGAATATTATAAAAAGAAGAGGAATTATAAATGAATGAAAAAGTGTGAACAGTTTGACAATCTTTGACCTTTTGGCATCAAACTTAGAATTGGGGGCTAAGTTGCAGAAAATGCCTCAGTTGTTACTTCGCCCTGATTTCAACTTTACGATTTTCAATGGTTTTCTGCCTCGACTTGTAGTCCTTTTTATTGTTATGAAAGGTGGAAAAATATCAAAGAGTTTAATAAACTTATTGGACGTTGAGGTAGAATTTGCTAGCAGTTTTGAAGGCCACTTTTCAATGGGTGAAATGTGAGACTCATAAAATTACAGATCCACAACCCACAACCTTCAAAGTTCTGACAATCATTTTAGTTGTCAGACTGGATACAACGTTGAATAAACTTATTGGACGTTGAGGTAGAATTTGCTAGCAGTTTTGAAGGCCTCTTTTCAATGGGTGGAATGTGAGACTCATAAAATTACAGATCCACAACCCACAACCTTCAAAGTTCTGACAATCATTTTAGTTGTCAGACTGGATACAACGTTATAGATAAGTGTACAAACGATAAGTGTACAAGGGGTTAAAAATGGTGGAGTGACAAATTGGGAGACTTATATTACTGGTGAGCACTGGGCAGACCACATGGGGAGTGAGATGTTCAATACAACGTTTCTCCTTCATAGATTTCGAACAATTTCGAAAGATGTACCTATCTCAATTCATAATTCAGACCCAGACGGCTCAAATTTGGACCTAAAATAATATTGAATTTCCCCACAAAAGGGAGGAAAAACTGTATAGATATTACCCATTCATGTTTCTTCTCTCCTTATTTCACAAAATAACAATGTCTGGACTGGAATCACTATTATTAGTAGGTAGGTGCCATTTACCTCAACCATAGACAGTCGATATACACGATCGAGCACCAAAAAGATTAATAATAAAACCAAGATCTTTCACAAAATAACAATGCTTGGACTGGAATCACTATTAGTAGGTAGGTGCCATTTACCTCAACCATAGACAGTCGATATACACGATCGAGCACCAAAAAGATTAATAATAAAACCAAGATCTATTCTTCAAAGACAATTCGTTTTCGGTACCAAAAAGTTCCAAAGACAGAATCATAACTACGGTATTACGAACAGATTGAATTTCTCATTAAATCTATGAAAAGAATAACATCAAGATGTAGGTTACCTATACTTTTTGTTTCGACAGATTGATGTTAGGTACTGAAAAATTACTCATACGCTCCATACAGGGTTTCACGAGTGTAGTTAAAGTCTATCTAAGTAGGGTCTTACTTCTTCCATCATTCTCACCCCTACCTGTGAAGTGTATAAGTTATTTTCCCTTTCTCTATCTTTCTTTTTAGCTATTCTTTCAATTTTGCTTATGACCCGAGCCACAATCTGGTTGTAAACTTAGTTTAAGTAAAAACTGATTGCTGATTGGCTGAATTTCCATCAAAAGTTCAAAATCAACGCATACAGCATCCTGGGTGAAATTTGAGTTATTGATGAGAGACTAGTGGTCCGTACTGGTCAGTCAGTGGTCACTGGTCAGTTCGGTGGAATTGGTCAGCTAGGTGGAATTATTGCAGGCCTTGGCTATTTGAGCTGAAGATACCTTTTTGTAGTCCTTTTTATTGTTATGAAAGGTGGAAAAATATCAAAGAGTTTAATAAACTTATTGGACTTTGAGGTAGAATTTGCTAGCAGTTTTGAAGGCCTCTTTTCAATGGGTGAAATGTGAGACTCATAAAATTGAAGATCCACAACCCACAAAGTTCTGACAATCATTTTAGTTGTCAGACTGGATACAACGTTTCTCCTTCATAGATTTCGAACAATTTTGAAAGATGTACCTATCTCAATTCATAATTCAGACCCAGACGGCTCAAATTTGGACCTAAAATAATATTGAATTTCCCCACAAAAGGGAGGAAAAAACTGTATAGATATTACCCATTCATGTTTCTTCTCTCCTTACCTATTTCACAAAATAACAATGCCTGGACTGGAATCACTATTAGTAGGTAGGTGCCATTTACCTCAACCATAGACAGTCGATATACACGATCGAGCACCAAAAAGATTAATAATAAAACCAAGATCTATTCGTACAAGACATTTCATTTTCGGTACCAAAAAGTTCCAAAGACAGAATCATAACTACGGTATTACGAACATATTGAATTTCTCATTAAATCTATGAAAAGAATAACATCAAGATGTAGGTTATACTTTTTGTTTCGACAGATTGATAGGTACTGAAAAATTACTCATACGCTCCATACAGGGTTTCACGAGTTAGTCTTTCAATTTTGTTTATGACCCGAGACCCGAGCCACAATCTGGTTGTAAACTTAGTTTAAGTAAAAACTGATTGCTGATTGGCTGAATTTCCATCAAAAGTTCAAAATCAACCAATCAGATTGGTTAGTTTAATCTGAGTGTAAAATCAGTTTGAAGTCCCGGCCAACAGTAATCACAGAATGCATCTTTTGGCATCAAAATTTCTCTTTTCTAAGCACATTGAAAATTGAGGGGTTTGATGCAATAGTGACTTATAGGCCATAATAATTATACAGACTTAAAGTCGTTTTTGAGTCAAAACTCCACAATTCTCCTATATTTAGACTGCGAGGGTAAAGGGACTTTTCAGTCTCCTTCATCTAAGTGTAAACTCAGGTTGAGGTCCCGACCAACAGTAATCAAAGAATGCATCCTTTGGTATAAAATTTTCTCTTCTTCTAAGCTCATTGAAAATGGAGGGGTTTGAATGCAATAGTGACTTATAGGCCATAATAATTATACAGACTTAAAGTCGTTTTTGAGTCTAAACTCCACAATTCTCCTATATTTAGACTGCGAGGGTAAAGGGACTTTTCAGTCTCACCCTAGAAGTATAAATGAGGTATACTCTATTCTACAATATTAGCCTGAGTGACCCTGTACATTTTTCCTGATGGATCTACTAGGACCTATAGGTATTGCACAAATTCAATTTTTATTGAAATTTCATTACAGGTACTGCAGGTATCCACAGAGAGAGGTACTTAATAAAATATTGATTACATATAAAAATAATACACAAAGCGCAGAAGAGCGCACCACATCATGCTCAAATGTGGAGATTAAATTACAGAGGCGGGGCGGACGTTATTCATGTTTTTATATTCCTAGCAGAAATTTATTGGGATGAACATCATCATCATCATGATCAGCAGAACATGATGGTAGCTCATTGTTTGATAGACAGTCGTCAAACCTGATAGACTGTTGAGTAGGTTCAGTGTTGTACACGAGAAATGAGATCATCAGAACATGATGGTAGCTCATTGTTTGATAGACAGTCGTCAAACCTGATAGACTGTTGAGTAGGTTCAGTGTTGTACACGAGAAATGATGGGCTGCACACTTCTTACTCCATAACTCTTTAATAGAATCGTCAGCTTAGTTAGCTTGGTTGGTAAGCGTCTGCCTTGTACCTAAGTGCTAGGTCGCGGGTTCCGTTCCCACCCAAGGCGGATTTTATCCTGAAGGGACAATGTTCGTTCTCGGAACGGCAGACTTTCTCCTATCCTTTCTTAATTCTCTCTTCGATATCGGGACGATAAGATCTTACCAGTTACAGCTTCCTCTTTCAGTGGACTCTTTTAGATAGGGGAAACCTAATCAACGGAATATTGGAACTTAGCGTACCAAGTATCAACCTGCGTGCTCACTTTTCCATTGTACAATTTCAAGTACCTATTTCAAAAACCTCGTGAATTCTCGTCCTCCCAATCTTAGGTGAATACATAGCTCTCCAGGACAGCTTTCCCGCGGGTTCCGTTCCCACCCAAGGCGGATTCTCCTATCCTTTCTTAATTTTCTCTGCGATATCGGGACGATAAGACCTTACCAGTTACAGCTTCCTCTTTCAGTGGACTCTTTTAGATAGGGGAAACCTAATCAACGGAATATTGGAACTCAGCGTACCAAGTATCAACCTGCGTGCTCACTTTTCCATGGTACAATTTCAAGTACCTATTTCAAAAACCTCGTGAATTCTCGTCCTCCCAATCTTAGGTGAATACATAGCTCTCCAGGACAGCTTTCAATTTGAGAAAGCACCCATGAGTAACTAGGGTAGACACACATTACATCATGTAAATTTTTAATCGCAACAGAGTGGGGGATGTTCTAATAGCAAAAAAATCTTACCTCATCTTCAACAATCAAGCATATCACTGGCGTCAACTGAAAATGCTTCAAAAGAATAGGATTTACCATGTTGTTCTAAGACATGGAGGACCATTATTCCCTTATCTTCGGTACGAGGTACCCTGTGATATAGGATACCTTCAGGATCAGGCGCGATTTTCACTTTACATACTCGTATTACCACTTTGGATATGTGGAATCACCCTAGAATCCCTAGGAGATATTGTTATTTGTTTCTGGGCGTTTCAGGCTTCTTAAACAACCCCTCCTACACCGTAAGACCATTACCTCACGAACAAGAAACGAGAACACTGTGTTATCCAAGGTGATGAGAAAGTGTTGGACTCGGTCAATTTCCCTTGTTTCTTGTTTGTGATTTTGTAAAAATGAAATTTTCTCAGTCCTTTCTGGGGAGGAAAGTCTAATCGATAAATTGTCATAAATTGCCGCCATCAGCCAAGATGCCAAGAAGAGTTCTGCAAAGGAAGCAAGCAATAAGATATTAATTACAAATTTCCTAAAGGGGCGACCTAAGCCCCCTAATGCCTCCCTTCTGAAATCCGAATTTCTAATACAAACATTATTACAAGAATTAGGAACCCGTATTGGTTTACAATCGCGGGTTCCGTTCCCACCCAAGGCGGATTTTATCCTGAAGGAACAATGTTCGTTCTCGGAACGGCAGACTTTCTCCTATCCTTTCTTAATTCTCTCTGCGATATCGGGACGATAAGACCTTACCAGTTACAGCTTCCTCTTTCAGTGGACCCTTTTAGATAGGGGAAACCTAATCAACGGAATATTGGAACTTAGCGTACCAAGTATCAACCTGCGTGCTCACTGCTCACTTTTCCGGTACAATTTCAAGTACCTATTTCAAAAACCTCGTGAATTCTCGTCCTCCCAATCTTGGGTGAATACATAGCTCTCCAGGACAGCTTTCAATTTGAGAAAGCACCCATGAGCAACTAGGGTAGACACACATTACATCATGTAAATTTTTAATCGCAAGAGAGTGGGGGATGTTCTAATAGCAAAAAAATCTTACCTCATCTTCAACAATCAAGCATATCACTGGCGTCAACTGAAAATGCTTCAAACAGAGTGGGGGATGTTCTAATAGCAAAAAAATCTTACCTCATCTTCAACAATCAAGCATATCACTGGCGTCAACTGAAAATGCTTCAAAAGAATAGGATTTACCATGTTGTTCTAAGACATGGAGGACCATTATTCCCTTATCTTCGGTACGAGGTACCCTGTGATATAGGATACCTTCAGGATCAGGCGCGATTTTCACTTTATTAGGTACATACTCGTATTACCACTTTGGATATGTGGAATCACCCTAGAATCCCTAGGAGATATTGTCATACTCGTATTACCACTTTGGATATGTGGAATCACCCTAGAAGATATTGTTATTAATTTGTTTCTGGGCGTTTCAGGCTTCTTAAACAACCCGTCCTACACCGTAAGACCATTACCTCACGGACAAGAAACGAGACCACTGTGTTATCCAAGGTGATGAGAAATAATAATAATAATAATAATAATAATAAGATATTGTTATTTGTTTCTGGGCGTTTCAGGCTTCTTAAACAACCCCTCCTATAACACCGTAAGACCATTACCTCACGGACAAGAAACGAGACCAATGTGTACGTTATCCAAGGTGATGAGAAAGTGTTGGACTCGGTCAATGTCCCTTGTTTCTTTTGTTTGTGATTTTGTAAAAATGAAATTTTCTCAGTCCTTTCTGGGGAGGAAAGTCTGATCGATAAATTGTCATAAATTGCCGCCATCAGCCAAGATGCCAAGAAGAGTTCTGCAAAGGAAGCAAGGTGTTGGACTCGGTCAATTTCCCTTGTTTCTTGTTTGTGATTTTGTAAAAATGAAATTTTCTCGGTTTTTTCTGGGGAGGAAAGTCTGATCGATAAATTGTCATAAATTGCCGCCATCAGCCAAGATGCCAAGAAGAGTTCTGCAAAGGAAGCAAGCAATAAGATGTTAATTACAAATTTCCCAAAGGGGCAACCTAAGCCCCCTAATGCCTCCCTTCTGAAATCCGAATTTCTAATACAAACATTATTACAAGAATTAGGAACCCGTATTGGTTTACAAGTTGTCAATGTTGTCTATTATCTATTGAGCTCACAATGTTATCAGTCTGGTCGGATCTATTCAGACATTTATTATCTTGTCACCCAATAAAAACAAAACTAAGTACTCTCGGGGCTAGGTGGACAATGTTATCAGTCTGGTCGGATCTATTCAGACATTTATTATCTTGTCACCCAATAAAAACAAAACTAAGTACTCTCGGGGCTAGGTTAATGTACTTTGAATTTGACGATCAAGCGTTTCTTTCAAGATGATGACATAATTATTTTTGGGGATAAAATCTCAAGGGATCTATTATGTCTTTTACATGATTCCTTTTCCGCCCAATCTTTGGATTCTTCGTTTTTGTACACGGGTATGTATTGTTTTGTGCTTTGGCCTTCTCAACTTAATAAGTCTCTGCTATAATATAGATACCTACTCTAAAGAGGCTTCTCAGCCCTACGCCCCGTCTCGTCGAAGGGCCTTTTCAGTCCTGCGTCGAAAAAACCTGGGAAAAAAGCACTTTAATGGCCTCCCAAAAAAAGTCCGATGGTATAGGTATTTCATACTATTATCTAGATAGGTAAATAGGTGTATCTGTCTGCTTATATCTACTTGCTAGCACACTCTTTCGGACTATTTAGTCGTAAGCTCCTTTTTGCATTTTTTTATGACACAAATAAAGTGAATAGAAGAACCAAATAAAACGAATAAAATAATTTTTTTATTTGTTTAAAAAAATACAGCTATATTGATTCAATACTTTCCTCGATAAAATCAAACCCGAACGAAATGGCGGGATTCTGTATTTATTTAACTGACACGTTATATGTTCTATCTTTAGTTTTAGTAGAAGCTCTTTCTCTCATTGTTGTTGACACAGCTGAAATCAAAGTCAACATCCTAAAAGGTCAAACAATCCCACAGGGTTCATGGCAAAACTATTACTACTAAAATATGAAAAACTGTACAGGAATCAATTAGGAATAAAAAGCCCCTGCCATGTGTGGTCCTAAAGCCCGACCTTAACCGACCGAACGAAAAACCAACCATTTTTCCCCCTCATATTTCAATGATTTATTTAATTTAAAAAATAACTAACTATAGGTAGGTATAATCATAATCAGTAGATATAATCCCAATTAGACCAACTCTTCTAATTATTCGATCTTTGAATTCAAAAGGATCCAAAACTGAACCCAACTGATTCCGAAATATCGACAGAAGAGAGAAGGTTTTTTTCTATTATTTTAGTTGTGAATTCATTTTTTAATTTTCATTAATCCCTTGCCCGGCTTGCATCTCAATAAGTAGGTACCTAATATGGAGGTATGTACTTTCTTACAATGTAGGTAACCAGGTCCTTAGCATATCTTGGACATCATTCGCGTCAAAAAGTCATAAAAATCAGCTAAACCCCAAGAAAAGAACCAAATGTTAGGAAAATAATAAAATGAAGATAAACATTATAGCGCACTTGAAAATTGAATACCTACTTGAATAGGTTATTATATCGAACACTCAAGTAATACTTGGGTGCCTTTGTGAAGGCGATAACATGTGTATTGTGCAATTATTGTGCATCTCAGGTACCAACTATGGAGGTATGTAGGTACTTTCTTACAATGTAGGTAACCAGGTCCTTAGCATATCTTGGACATCATTCGCGTCAAAAAGTCATAAAACTCAGCTAACCCCCAAGAAAAGAACCAAATGTTAGGAAAATAATAAAATGAAGATGAACATTATAGCGCACTTGAAAATTGAATACCCACTTGAATAGGTTGTTATATCGAACACTCAAGTAATACTTGGGTGCCTTTGTGAAGGCGATAACATGTGTATTGTGCAATTATTGTGCATCTCAGGTACCAAAGTATACTTATCTTCAAAGTGGTTTCTACTTGATGCTTATTAAATATTCTCGTGGTGTTCTTTTTATTGAGTGAAAAGTTCTGAAGTATCCACCCCCTAACCATCTAGTGTTATTTGGGTATCCAAAGCCATAAAGTCGGATACACACGCTAAGATTTGTCTGCAGAATTATCTTTCAATTCTTACAACTTGGTCTCACAACCTTGTCTTTCGACAGATTGGACCTACGTGTATACGGCCAGTTTAAGAATCTTAAGTGAAAGATCCCATTTTTTTTTTTTTTTTTTTTTTTTTTTTTCTGCTACCAAACTAGGTACCCACTGCTAAGAGTGGGTCTACCTCTACTCCCACTGGAAAGAGATTGGAAATGAGCCACTTTACCGTTTCACCGAAATTTAGACCAGCTCTTTCATTGTCTTCAGTGTCCATCCATCTGATTTCAGCGACACGGAACAGTGTGTCTTCACAACCTTGACCACCCTGTATACGTACTCTACATTTCATTACCCGTAAAGTACACCGTTCACAGCGCTCCAGGGCAAGAATCAATTTTAACAAGAATCCCATCACAGAGCCAGAACTCATATGAGGGAATTAATGCACGTACCAGGCTCATAATTGACCCAGCTCACAAGTTACAAGTGTTAAATATTCCTTCTTAATGTGCCAGATGAGAGGGTCAATTATCAGATAAAACGTGCTTCGAGCTCGGACCAGGATTGAAACCCTAGGAATAAAGTTGCATGTCCATTATCATAATCGATAATAACAATAATCAATAGTGTACCGAAGTTTCCAATCGTATAATCAAGTCTTACACCAAATGATTACGGTGCATTATGGATTATGGAACGAGAATTCGCCATATTTGGTTCTTCATTTAGGATCTTCGTTATTCCTTGGTTTTCACTCATGTAAGCTTCGGTATTTTGCAGCTGAAAATTCACAAGGTCACAGAATGCCGCTTATTTTTTGTGCATATAATTATCATCAAGTCTGCGGACATGGAACGAAATTTCCAAATTGCATACAATGAGATTATAATTACTACTTGTGCTTGGAAATTGCATCAGGTTCACTTTAATCTAATTTATTAGGTATTAAAATCGAATTCGTTTTTATTAACCATATCAAACCATATCAAATTATCGATTATCAACCTCTTTAATTGGACAATTTTGGCAATTTTTGGCTCCTCTGTAATGATTTTATGGCTTTTTTTATTGCAATTTGAACGAGTTTGAAGAAGGTGAGTGAATTTTTGAATTTGTTTACCTTTTTTTATTTTTACATTTGTTTATTTATTTCGCCAAGTTGAAAGGAACTAGGTATCTATCAGAACTTCAGAACCGATTTGACTAGTTGAATCAAATATTTAGATACCTTTTAGGCTTTTAGTATTGTATTTATAACTTTTCTGGTCTTGTTGTCTTTTCTTGTCTATCTATTAGATTTAGATTCACGTTTACCGCTCTAACGATATTTGGGACGAGTCTGGCACCCACTACTATATGTTTATTTTAATCTATTGATACTCATTGAAGCGTGTAATTATTATCTATGCTTATTAATAGAAGCGGATCGGAAGAATTGATGCGCCTTTCCAAGCAAGAAACAGGGGTGGTCACGAAAATGGAGATAAAGAATCATGGTATCCACCTGGTTGTAGAGTTATCCTACCTGTTCTTCAGTAAATGTGAAATCGTCAACAGGTTAGAATCAGAAAAATCAGATTGTGTAATATGTGCAGATAGCAAGGTAGATATTTAACAAAGCATTATGGAGGTACATGCTCCCAAATTAGGAAGTAATATATATGACCAACCTCAGTGGTGTAGTGGTTAGCACGGTGGACTCTGAATCTGGAAGTTGGTGGTTCGATTCCAAGTCAAGTCATAAAATTTCGCGAAGTGCATTAAGCGGGGAACGACATTTGTGACAAGGATTTAATACCTTAAAATAAAATCTATATGAATGTGATACTGTATGGCAAGTAGGTACCTTCAAAGTAACAAATCTCGTTTTTTCGAAAGAATCGAAGGAAGAGAATCCCAAAATTCTCAAATCCAGCCCTAAGTCCTATGTCGCTCGCTACAGTCATACAGAAAGACAAGCGAAGCGCACTAAGCGGGGAACGACATTTGTGACAAGCATTTAATACTTAAAATAAAAGTGATACTGTATGGCAAGTAGGTACCTTCAAAGTAACAAAGCTCATGATTTCGAAAGAATCGAAGGAAGAGAATCCCAAAATTCTCAAATCCAGCCCTAAGTCCTATGTCGCTCGCTACAGTCATACAGAAAGACAGACAAACAAAGGTCTATACAACAAAAATTGAATAAATTGATAAACATTGATCCCGGGAGGGAAACCATCACAACTGATTGAAGAAGTTATGTAAACTGAAACACGGTAACACGGTCTCCGGATAAAGAATGGGGCTCTGGCGCAACCCAGGGGTATTGTTTGGTCAGGCCACATCAATGTACGCAAACGCAACCACCTGGAAATTTGAAATAATAATGTTTAGGTGCGGGTTTAGGGACTTACCAATGGGGTATGGGGGAACATTATTTATTTATTCTACAAAAACAAACACTGGAGACATGCTTGGCGCCCTGACACCGGGCTTTTTTACTAGACAAGTTTTTTTTTTTTTTAATATACGGTCGCAACCTAGCGCTTACAAGGCAGCTAGGCGTGCTACCTTACTGACTTGAATATTTATTTATAGAACGTTGAACTTTTTTATGTATAGATAAGTTTCCTCCCATGGCATCAAATACAGCACGGGTACGGGGCTCTAATTCTAAGGCAGGTGTGATAAACGCCTTAAAAACACTTCAGACGATGACTTTGTGGGATCAAGGAGAAAATAATTAATAGGCCGTGCTGTCGTTAATTGATCCACTTCAAACATCGACCTAGCGCTTACAAGGCAGGCGTGCTACCTTACTGACTTGAATATTTATTTATAGAACGTTGAACTTTTTTTTTGTGTATAGATAAGTTTCCTACCATGGCATCAAATACAGCACGGGTACGGGGCTCTAATTCTAAGGCAGAGGCAGGTGTGATAAACGCTTTAAAAACACTTCAGACGATGACTTTGTGGGATCAAGGAGAAAATAATTAATAGGCCGTGCTGTCGTTAATTGATCCACTTCAAACATAGGTAAACCACTTCTTCAAACATACTGGGTCTTGAAGTCTCGAAAAATAGGTTGAAAAATATTTTATGTGTATTCTGTTTGACGCAGTGATGTATTTGACTTGACCCTGTATGTCGACATAATCCTAATGTTCCAATTTGCCGAGTTTTTGATATAATTATTTAAACATACTGGGTCTTGAAGTCTCGAAAAATAGGTTGAAAAATATTTTATGTGTATTGTGTTTGACGCAGTGATGTATTTGACTTGACCCTGTATGTCGACATAATCCTAATGTTCCAATTTGCCGAGTTTTTGATATAATTATTTGATAAAATAGATCACTATTAGCTCTACCCATAACATCCTATGCATCAGATACACATATCAACAAAATAGTAGGCAATTTAAAATGATTAAAAAACATAGGTAATAGTGAGCCCAAGTGCTAGGTATTACTTGGACCTCGAAAATGCATATCCAATATTCAAAACAGATAAAATGTTTTGGGAGCATATTGAAAGCTTCGATCAAACGTTATCGGTTTGAAAGTAATTTCCTATATTTTTTTCCGTTCAGTATAACTATAATAAAATAGAAAGACTATTTAAAATCCGGAAATTAGTTTGATCAAGGATTTCTATCTCGGGTTCCTCTACAATCAGCTGCCACTATTGCGTCCCCTCAATAATGGATCTATTTAGTCAAATTAATTGCTAATTTGATCGAGAATTAAATGATTCTCCTTTTTTTTGTGCTATCATGCATCCCGTTTAATTTATTTGAGCCGTTTTCTTTTCCTACTTCTTCGTTCTTTTTGTGTAGGTAAGTTCAAAATTCAACACGTCAAACTTTAGACCTTTAGGTCAGCAACTTTAGACCATGTACCTAAAAAAAATAATAAAAATAAATCTAGTTTACATCCAATTTGGGGGTTGGAAAAGAATAATTTGTGAAGAAAATAATAGACAGATCACACATAATTTCATTGAAGCATTCGGTATAGTTTTTTTTTTTTTTTTTGTAAAATATATTTCAAATCTGTTTTTCAAAACAAAATGACTAATTCCTACTTCTTCGTTCTTTTTGTGTAGGTAAGTTCAAAATTCAACACGTCAAACTTTAGACCTTTAGGTCAGCAACTTTAGACCATGTACCTAAAAAAAATAATAAAAATAAATCTAGTTTACATCCAATTTGGGGGTTGGAAAAGAATAATTTGTGAAGAAAATAATAGACAGATCACACATAATTTCATTGAAGCATTCGGTATAGTTTTTTTTTTTTTTTTTTAAAAAATATTTTAAATATTTTTTTTAAAAAAAAAAAACTAAAAAAATTAATTGCTATTTTTATAAATGATTCTCCTTTTTTTTGTGCTATCATGCATCCCGTTTAATTTATTTGAGCCGTTTTCTTTTCCTACTTCTTCGTTCTTTTTGTGTAGGTAAGTTCAAAATTCAACACGTCAAACTTTAGACCTTTAGGTCAGCAACTTTAGACCATGTACCTAAAAAAAATAATAAAAATAAATCTAGTTTACATCCAATTTGGGGGTTGGAAAAGAATAATTTGTGAAGAAAATAATAGACAGATCACACATAATTTCATTGAAGCATTCGGTATAGTTTTTTTTTTTTTTTTGTAAAATATATTTCAAATCTGTTTTTCAAAACAAAATGACTAAAATAATTAATTGCTATTTATATTTATTTCTTTATGTTTACATTTTCCTTTATAATACACGCGGTAAAAATTTGTTATACATATTTTTGAACAATATTTAAAAACCAGAAATCAAGATAACAAGTCCGAATTTCGACAAAAGTATTTTTCCAAACAGTAGGTAGGTACAAAATGAGGAAGGTCTCATTAATAACATGAATGTAAAATACATAGGATACTATTTAATGCTATTTATTTAACCAAAATACGGTTACATTTTTTAATCGGATCTGTTATCTTGGGCTAATTGTATGTAAATAAAACTAAATTAAAATATACACTATCACAATTGCACGAAGCCATCATATGACTTCAACTTCAAAATATTCGGGATAAAAATTGAAGCTTTTAGATCATTTCACATTAACCCTTTCGTGACCACTGGGACACCCGTGTCCCACTAACTTAAAGAGACCATAGCAGTCTCTACGAGAAAAAAATCGAGTATCCAATTTGGTCACGAAAGGGTTAAAGACTTCAAGATGGGCTCAAGGTGGACCATACTTCTGACAGAGAAGACAAAACTGATGAAAATATAAGATCTACCTATTTCAGGAAAAAGTACAAAAGAAAATTGACTCTCATTAAGAATTCAAGATGGGCTCAAGGTGGACATACTTCTGACAGAGAAGACAAAACTGATGAAAATATAAGATCTACCTATTTCAGGAAAAAGTACAAAAGAAAATTGACTCTCATTATCCGCAAAATAATCGTATAAATAAATTATTTAATGTGTAATTACCTGATTTTAAAAAGACAAAATTTAAATTTGGCGTCAAAAGCTATCAAGCAGGGGAGAGTGAGAATTTTGAGTACAAAAAGAAATGGCGGGATGTGGGAAATTTTGAATTAAAAAAAAAGTTTTGAATTAAGATCAATTACCTTATTTAGGTTATTATTGTGCATTCGTTACCTCCATAAAATTGGAAGAAAATATCAGAAGTAGTTATACCTAACTACAATTTACAAGGAGGGAGAAAAGCAGTGCGTTCATTGTAAAGCGGATTACAAAAATATAAAAAAAAGTCTTCTTTACAAATCCTCGATTTTTTTTTTTTTTTTTTTTTTACAAAAACAATCCTTCCGATTTTGAACATGGTTTTGATCATTTTGGCTTTCTTTTCTGATTCCAGAACGCCCGGTCGGAGTCCCTCAGGATTGGACGGCAGCGACAAACTTGGGAATTCAAATTTAGATTCTAGTTCTTCGGAGTCGATCGACGGCGATTTGGTCAGCACGAAAAGTCCGAGTTTATTAGGTTCCCATCATCCAATCATGTCACAGGTAAGTGCAAATCTGACTTAAGTAATTTCATATTTTATCTTTTTTTCCAACTTATTGTTTCATTACCATTTTCGTCATTAAATGGTTTCTTCAATACCCATAAAGGAAAAGATTTTGAAGAGCTTTATCCTCAAAACAATTTATTACACTTCTTTTCGAGAAATTCAGGGGTATCGAGGAAAATGAACCCTCCAATTTCGAAGAATTATGAAAAACAGAATTATGTACCTATTAATATTATTTTGTTGATCTCCTCTTCTTTAATTTTGTTTTAACTGCTGATCATAATATGATCATATGATCCCGTTTTCACATTTTCTTCACAACCCCCATGTCTCGTTTTCCATTTATTTTCCCCAGGATGTCCTATCTCATCATGACCTGTTCAACATCAACAATTCGTCACCCGACATCAAGATGACTCCCAACCTTATCAGCTCCCTTAGTGATATTAAAACCAGTATGGCGTCCCCCTATGACACTTCTGCAATGATGTCCCAATCCCATCACGATCCCACATCTTTACTACATGACTATCACCCGTTATGACAGTGGGTTACTGGCTATAACTCCCAGTATAGCCAGTGATGTCTTGTTGTGGCGAACCAAGGACTGCTTTCGCCATAGCAATAGTACTAATTAATATACTAGTTAGGTCGTTGTATTTGAAGCTTTCAAACTTGTCAACTTGTCATAATGGGTGATTTTTTTACGGATGGATTGTTTTTGTAAAAAAATCGAGGATTTGTAAAGAAGACTTTTTTTATATTTTTGTAATCCGCTTTACAATGAACGCACTGCTTTTTTCCCTCCTTGTAAATTATAGGTAGTAGGTACAAACATATAACTACTTCTGATATTTTGATTTTCTAAAATTTCTTCCAATTTTATGGAGGTAACGAATGCACAATAATAACCTAAATAAGGTAATTGATCTTAATTCAAAACTTTTTTTTTAATTCAAAATTTCCCACATCCCGCCATTTCTTTTTGTACTCAAAATTCTCACTCTCCCTTGCTTGATAGCTTTTGACGCCAAATTTAAATTTTGTCTTTTTAAAATCAGGTAATTACACATTAAATAATTTATTTATACGATTATTTTGCGGATAATGAGAGTCAATTTTCTTTTGTACTTTTTCCTGAAATAGGTAGATCTTATATTTTCATCAGTTTTGTCTTCTCTGTCAGAAGTATGTCCACCTTGAGCCCATCTTGAATTCTTTAATGTGAAATGATCTAAAAGCTTCAATTTTTATCCCGAATATTTTGAAGTTGAAGTCATATGATGGCTTCGTGCAATTGTGATAGTGTATATTTTAATTTAGTTTTATTTACATACAATTAGCCCGAGATAACAGATCCGATTAAAAAATGTAACCGTATTTTGGTTAAATAAATAGCATTAAATAGTATCCTATGTATTTTACATTCATGTTATTAATGAGACCTTCCTCATTTTGTACCTACCTACTGTTTGGAAAAATACTTTTGTCGAAATTCGGACTTTCGGACTTGTTATCTTGATTTCTGGTTTTTAAATATTGTTCAAAAATATGTATAACAAATTTTTACCGCGTGTATTATAAAGGAAAATGTAAACATAAAGAAATAAATATAAATAGCAATTAATTATTTTAGTCATTTTGTTTTGAAAAACAGATTTGAAATATATTTTACAAAAAAAAAAAAAAAACTATACCGAATGCTTCAATGAAATTATGTGTGATCTGTCTATTATTTTCTTCACAAATTATTCTTTTCCAACCCCCAAATTGGATGTAAACTAGATTTATTTTTATTATTTTTTTTAGGTACATGGTCTAAAGTTGCTGACCTAAAGGTCTAAAGTTTGACGTGTTGAATTTTGAACTTACCTACACAAAAAGAACGAAGAAGTAGGAATTTTCAGGACAAATCCGGAATTCGAAATTTTATTGTCAGCCACCCCTGGTTAGATTGACCCTAAATCTGGATCAATAGAACTTCTTTGGTCCCTTGCAAAACCGGAAACCACGATGTTGTTTTTGGTGCTCACCAAAAAATGGGTATGACTTTGGGTTCCCAATTGAATCGGCAGTTTGAAGAAGGGAACGAAGACCAAAATTTCAAAATGGGGGTTTTTTGTGATTGTATATATCTCTTACTGTGGATACACATGTTAGTGAAAAGAAAAGAACAAAAACCAACCTCCAAAATTGATTTACGCAGCATTTAAATCTATGTTTAGCATTTAAATCTTCAGTATTTTAGAAGGTTTTTTTCGATTTCCCAAAAAACTACTTTTTGGATTTGTAATTTTCTACCCTTCTTCAAACTGCCGATTCAATTTCCCATGAAGCTTGGGGCTGAAATGATTTGATCTATTCTGCTTCCATCTTCGATGATCCCTGATAGCTCCTCGGATATCTATTTCTTCCCTTCAAGCTCTTTTGAATTGATCAAGGACATATCTTTCGCTCATAAATTAGATTAGGTAAATACTGCCAAAAAATTATCCTCAGAAAAAGTCGACTATAGTAACCACAACCATTCGAAGAAAGGAACCTATGTTCCTAAGTAGAACTAGATAACTGAATAATAATAACTTAATAACCAATACAAGTTCAACGTCTCAAAAGTTGTTTTCAAATGAATGAACTCATACAAGGCTCAATTTTATCGTCTTTTTCAAGAATGAGTTTTCCACTCGAGCGACCCCGAAGGATGTTCACTAGACAAGACATTAAACCAAGTCAACCAACATCCCAACCATCTTACCACCACGTCAACCAAAGTCATCGACAGTGAACTCGAATTAATTTTACCTGACTGGTTATGATTTTTTAATTATAAGCCATTCACGGAGAAGCCAAGTTTACTTTTCCGTCCCAAGCTTTACCTGTTGGAGGAGTTCTGGACGGTGCGTTGTGAATTATAAGCCATTCACGGAGAAGCCAAGTTTACTTTTCCGTCCCAAGCTTTACCTGTTGGAGGAGTTCTGGACGGTGCGTTGTGGTCTGGTACTCATTATTGTGTCGAGTTTAAACATTGAAATTTGAAATCTTTGAATAGTTGTGAATAGATTTAACGAACAATATACCTACATTAGACACAAGTTTTCATAACTTTCGTCTCATGTTGAATTTGAGGCATTTCATTCGTGGACATTCTTCAAACACTTGCTTAATGCAGAAGCTTTAAAATAATCCAAATGCATTGTATAGGTACTTTAAGTGAAGATGGGTCTCAGACTCTCTAATACAATTTTCTTAAACATGAGTAAAGACTAGTACTCATTATTGTGTCGAGTTTAAACATTGAAATTTGAAATCTGTGAATAGTTGTGAATAGATTTAACGAACAATATACCTACATTAGACTCAAGATTTCATAACTTTCGTCTCATGTTGAATTTGAGGCACTTCATTCGTGGACATTCTTCAAACACTTGCTTAATGTCTCAGAAGCTTTAAAATAATCCAAATGCATTGTATACTTTAAGCGAAGATGGGTCTCAGACTCTCAAGTGTAATACAATTTTCTTAAACATGAGTAAAGACTCAACCTCGATTGTTGGTAGCTTTGATGGCATAATAGGTAATTTAGAAGAACATCTTTCAAAATAACTGTCCTTACTGGATCACGTCTGAATATGTAAGTATAAGTACCGAATAGTTGTGAATAGATTTAACGATAACGAACAATACCTACATTAAAGACACGATTTCATAACTTTCGTCTCATGTTGAATTCGAGGCATTTCATTCGTGGACATTCTTCAAACACTTGCTTAATGCAGAAGCTTTAAAATAATCCAAATGCATTGTATATACTTTAAGCGAAGATGAGTCTCAAGACTCTCAGTGTAATACAATTTTCTTAAACATGAGTAAAGACTCAACCTCGATTGTTGGTAGCTTTGATAGCATAATAGGTAATTAAGAAGAACATCTTTCAAAATAAATGTCCTTACCGGATCACGTCTGAATATGTAAGTATAAGTACATTTCTTATCCTTGGACGGGCACTTATAGATGTAAGAGCCAGACTTACTAAAATGGATAGAAGAACATCTTTCAAAATAAATGTCCTTACTGGATCACGTCTGAATATGTAAGTATAAGTACATTTCTTATCCTTGGACGGGCACTTATAGATGTAAGAGCCAGACTTACTAAAATGGATTTAACAAGGTAACACGTCTTTTGCTTAAATTATTCAAAAAACAGTATTGAAAAAAAGTGTATCTTTCTTCGTGTCTTAAAAATAATATGTTCGATGGTAAAAAAAAGAACTCCGTGATATAAACCTTAAAACTGGACATACCAGAAATTGTTAAAACAATCTGTCCTAAATAATTATTTGTCACTCGGTTAACTTTGAAGCTTTGTTTCTTTTCTGGAGGACATGGCATTCAAGTATCTAAGAGAAATACTCCTGGTTACGAAAGAAGACACTGATGAACACGCGTATGAGAGTAATCTGAGTAAGAAATACATAGGTTAGGTAGTAGGTTACACCAATTTTAAAAGAATGGTAAAATTTTCTGATACAGTTGAACAGGTTAAATTGGTTTAACGTTTTGATATTTTCAATTAAAACTATACCTAAAATAGTATAAATACATAGATATGAACAACACTGTGGTTGGTTCTGCTTGTCTTAGAACAACTGATATTCATCTCATCGTTAGCCATCGCATCTCATCGTTGGGGATCGCCCACCTCACGTTTCCCAAGAAGATAAGATACTCCTACAAAGGCACCACCTGTACAAAGTGTTCACCGTAGTTAGAAAGCGTGGGTTGGTCAATATATTTGACAAGGCCATAGGGTTAACCTAAAACCCAACTCAGCTACTTACAAGTACTGATCAAATGACCATCAAGTACCAGGAATTCCAGACAGAGTTCTACCACTATCTTCTTTCAAGGGAACAACTGATATTCATCTCATCGTTAGCCATCTCATCTCATCGTTGGGGATCGTCCACCTCACGTTTCCCAAGAAGATAAGATACTCCTACAAAGGCTTCACCTGTACAAAGTGTTCACCGTAGTTAGAAAGCGTGGGTTGGTCAGTAAGTTTGACAAGACTATAGAGTTGACCCAAGACCCAACTCAGCTACTTACAAGTACTGATCAAATGACCATCAAGTACCAGGAATTCCAGACAGAGTTCTACCACTATCTTCTTTCAAGAACCTGCACTATTCATAAGGATCAGCAACAAGTTGTGTGTGTTTTGTGTTGGAAAGTTTTAGCTCGTGCTCGTGAGGTACCAGACCTGATGTATAAAGTTTCCAAAGTGTTTGGTGAGTATAATAGCACTGGTATTTGCCTGTGCTAGCAGAGTCTCAATGGACATTTGATCTATGTCCTGGAATGCTGATGCTAATCTGTATTGTCATTCTTCTCTCAAGTCTGACAATTTTGTGGTCGACTTTGCCCCGTTGGAATGATGCTGTTTTGTAGATTGTTTTCAAACTTTCGTAAGGTATTGTTTCTAATAGAGTTCAGACTGTGGGCGATGAAAGGATCAACAAGGCAACATAGGCATTCTTTTTCACAGATTACAAAAACTTTATTAATTATGTCTCATCTGAATGGTTTAATCCTTTAATAGTTCCTGGGAAGTATTGATAAGTTGATGATTCTAATAACTGCGTTGACATTATTCAAAATTTCAAACAGATATTAGGAATCTTAATAACTCATCACTGTGGTTAGTTTTATATTTTATCCATAAATTTCACTATATCAGATAGGTAATGGTAATACCTATCTAATCATAAAATCATCAGATTTCCGTTTCAAATTTTTCGAATACATTTCGCAACGAATCTTATCAATCTGTAAGATCATTGTTAAAATAAACTTTTCTTATGACACGTAAGATTTCATCATAGCGGCTTTGATATGTAAAAAATAGATCGAACATCAATATATTCTCTTAATTTGATACGAGTACATAGGTACTTACATACCTATACTTCAATACACATTATGAATATATTTCTCAACAAATCTTATCAATCTGTAAGATCATTGTTAAAATAAACTTTTCATATTACACATGCGATTTCATCATAGCGACTTTGATATGATGTAAAAAATAGATCGAACATCAATATATTCTCTTAATTTGATACGAGTACATAGGTACTTACATACCTATACTTCAATACACATTATTATATGCATACGTAAATAGGTAGGTATACATAAATAAATACATGGAAGTATTTATCTCTGACTTCAGAGGGTATTTTGCTTTGAAGAAAGATTTATGGCGTAAAATAAGCAAACGATGAGAGAAATTTGCGAACGTAAATAACACTTTCAACTTCTGTGCATCTACTGCTTGAACTTCAAACGCAACTTCAGATGATTGCCCATTTTATCACACTTATGTTCAATTTTATACACGAGTAGTGAATCTTGGGTATTTTAAAGTAGAAAATTAGTATATCTTTACATGTACTGACAATGTAAATAATTACTCGGAAGTATGGGAATTTTGTACTTATGTAGTGTACTTGAGTAAGATAGGTAGGTAGATGTATCCTATCCTATCCCAATTCTGATCAACAAATGCCGAGGCTGATGGCTTTTCTACGAATAAATTGAGTGTTTTTATGCCGGCAGTTTGAAGAAGGGAACGAAGACCAAAATTTCAAATGGGGGTTTTTTGTGATTGTATATATCTCCTACTGTGGATACACATGTTAGTGAAAAGAAAAGAACAAAAACCAACCTCCAAAATTGATTTACGCAGCATTTAAATCTATGTTTAGCAAAGCAATTTCTTCTAATTGGTGTACATATCTCTATAATTTAGGTACCTACCTACCTACTATGCTGACGGGAGAGACAAGCCCTATAAAAGCCTATATCATACTTGTACAGACTCTCCTATTGTTTTCTTAAGAATATTATTAAGATCTATATTTTCTGTTGACATTGTAAACCCCTTTCATTTCAGCATCCTTAACATCTTTGAAACCCTCAACCCTCATGGGTAAGATCTTGTTCATTGTTATGCTGACTCCAGGAGGTCCCAACAATCACTTATTATTCAAAACAGTTAAAATATTTTGCCATGTGTTGGTCTCTTTTTATCGTGGATATAATAGGCTCTTTAAGCCTTTGACTTTTGTCAACAATGAAGTTTTGAAGATACATTTTGTCCAAGTTATCATCTATCTTCTTCCTGACTCCAGGAGGTCCCAACAATCACTTATTATTCAAAACAGTTAAAATATTTTGCCATGTGTTGGTCTCTTTTTATCGTGAATATAATAGGCTCTTTAAGCCTTTGACTTTTGTCAACAATGAAGTTTTGAAGATATATTTTGTCTAAGTTATCATCTATCTTCTTTTGAAGATATCTACCAGTTTGATTCTGAATCGCTAAAAAAGAAGATATATCTCTAAAGGTAAGCCTTGTTGGATATAATAGGCTCTTTAAGCCTTTGACTTTTGTCAACAATGAAGTTTTGAAGATACATTTTGTCCAAGTTATCATCTATCTTCTTTTGAAGATATCTACCAGTTTGATTCTGAATCGCTAAAAAAGAAGATATATCTCTAAAGGTAAGCCTTGGCGCACGAGCGTTCTGCACACAAAAGGGCCGTAAATGATCAAGTTTTCTACACTTGATCATAATGACCTTTTTATCAGAGCAGACAAAGGGTAAAAGCTACTAGGGAATACAAGACCATCAAAGCATCCCAAAAAGTGTTCTACGGCAAGAAGAAATAGAATTCATCAAACAAGATAGAGAGGAAGCAAAATCGGCTTCGTCAAAAAGCAGTCATCTAGTGCTCGTTAGTAGTTGAAACAAAGGACGTATTTTAAGCCACAAATTTGCAACGCTAATTAGTCGAATGATGTACACCGTGCAGTCATATGAATATTAACTCGCTCTGGGTGCAATAAAATAAATCCTCTTAAATCAGCTCCAGCTCTAAGGCGAAGTCGAAGAACAAAATCACATATTAATATACGACCTGTACACCGATGGAGGTATATTTAAATCACTTCTGAACAACCTCCTGACTTATAATTATTATAATAAGTCATTCATTAATAAGCTGCTAATGTAATAAGTACTTGTATTACAAGCAGCAACTTTTAATGTCCGACTCATTCATTCAAGTGGAGAAGAGAAAAAAACCTCATTTTGATCGCCTCGAGGTATTTATTTCAAATAAAGAGATTTTGCTCTGGTTGAAGGAGATTAGATTCGTACGCTTATATTATTCTGTTACATGGTTTCTTTGTTATATTCATAGAGCAGTATCTTGAATCCATCAATACAGGGTTCGAATCTTAGAATTACAAAATAATCAAAATATGAAGCTTTCTGAACCTCCAAGCATCTACCCCAATGGCAGTACAACTAGCTGAGCTTTGGAGGGACAAGACCTACGAGTATAAACTATAAAACCATGGATTAAATTTTTTGGACATAGATAAGTTAAGTACCGCACATTATTGCCAGAGCTCTCTAAAGAAACTCCTACCTCACGGCTCAAGCTCAAGTTGAGTTTACTTACTTATACTTATGTATAGGTGAGAGGTGAGAGGAGCTATAAGTGGCATCAGCCAATTGGTGCTCTATCCAGCAAGATATGATAGTCTAAGCCAGCATATGTAAAGGTGTAGGTTTTTTTTCTTTTCAGGAAACTGACCAGTGGAATATTGCTTGGAGAACTGACCAGTGGAATATTGCTCGGAGAGAAGATACACCTTTATATCACTTCACGGTAAGTTTTCGGAATTATAACTTAAAGATGACCAAAAAATATTCAATTTCAACTCCACCCTGTATGTATTATTACACTCACATCTAGAGACTTGTTTTTTCCTCTCAGTTTTTTTGTTCTTCAATGTTCTTGTTGTTTTATTATTTCTGATGCAAGAAGAAGTGTCAAATTACATCAAGTAGCGGAACCACAGCTCCAACCTCCTACTCCTCCTATCTTAACCTCAAATTCAAAAAGCTTTATCCCCCATATCTTCCTAGCTGTATATGGATGCCTCTAACCTTGCTTATGTTATACTTAGAACTGTGTTCCTTGTTTTCTTATATTAGGAACAGAGAGTAGAATTGGTTGAAGAGAATGTGGGTACCTAATACCTACACTGGTATACAGATGGATTTGGTATTGGTAAATGTAGGGCCACTGGCTAGCTTAACTCCATGCACTCTGAGGCTAAGGTGTGGGGGCACTACCCCAAGGGATGAGTTAAGCTAAGGTGTGGGGGCACTACCCCAAGGGATGAGTTAAGCTAGGGCCACTGGCTATTAAAGCCCTAAGTATGTACGTCACTGTGACACGATTAGATATTTTGTGCCGTTCCCTTCTTAGTGTTCAGACTCTAGTGGAGATGCCAAAACTCCATTTCCTGATTTTGCAGCAATAAATTGAGGTAGGTATAACTTTACTTAATCTGTTTTATCCATCGAATTATCGAATAGGTACTGTAGTATCCAAAGATTTCAGCATTTAAATTAGATGATTAAGATTGTCTGTCTGTCGATCTAGTGAACTTTATCACTAGACACAAACTGCACTAAATAATCAGTCAAACTGATACTGTGGACGAGTGAAAAACCTGACAGCCCTGACAGTTCTCTTACACACAATATCAAACAGTCCACATGTCCACAACTGTTTTATCTGTCAGAGTATACGTACCTATAGCGAGCTTATGATGAAGAAAACATGACAGATATTAACTTAATAATCTAACCTCCCTATGTTGAAGACCGTGTTAAGAGGGAACAACCCGAAGTCATATCAGCACAATAATATTTAGAATTTAAAATCACGTTTTTTATGCGAATTTTTTCCAAAAGAGACTACTTAGCATTTTGGCGAGCAAATTAAGCGTTTGTAAAGTTTTTACACCACGCTGATTTTCTTACAGTTTTAATTAAATTTATCGTCAACAAGTTTTAAAACGGTCTTTGATTTTTTGCCCATCTTAATGCGAGTTTGACAAAACATCCAAGTTAGGTACTTATAAGTATTTAGAGTTATAAAAAGTGATTGTATTTGTGGATGAAGCAGTTTAAATATTATTCATGGTTGCTATATTACACACATTGTCATTGGTGTTGATAAAAAATGTCTACGGGTACCTAAACGGAGTTCCTGTGAAATATTGTAAACCCTTTTTTTCCTATATCAAGAAATCATTGCATAAATGCATATTATTCTGACAATTTGCCATGGCCTTGATAGCAGAGCAGATCAGTATTTTGCCAATATTTCAAACAGGTACCACATTGTCTAATACTGAGTCATGTGTGGTGTGGTCCAAAAGGACTTTTAATCGCCTCAGTTCTTGCTCTCGGACACTCAAAACAAGTTCAAATTTTGTAAAACCAAGTTCCATGCTGCTATGCAAATTTATAGTTTCAGACTTGCTCATTGTGTTAAAAAGTAGGCAATGGGGGGTAATTAGTTGATGATCTTGTGAGTTTTATACCTAGTTATCACGATTATTACCAGTCATAATATTAACATATGTTCTGATGTCCGGAAAAGATGATGGCAACATTAATCAAACGTTTTCAACTGAGTCCTTTTTTCATCAACCCAGCAAAAGGTATTTATTAAGAAGGTAGGTACTAGAAGAGCTGGATGAATTTAGCACATAAAAAGATATCACAGAGGCAGCACAAAACGGAAATGAACCTTGAGGAATACATCGACAGAATGATGGAGACGATTAGTTGTCGAGGCAATGGAACGGTTGTTTCGCGATGCCCCCAAAAGCCATCAAAAAGTAAATTACATACAACACTACAAGTGGCAGGTAATGTCGTAATGAGCTCTCATACAACCTAAAATACCTACAAGACCAAGAGTAGTGGTATTTTTTGAGCTTTCATGCCACCTAAGCAAAGCTCCCACCTGGAGACAAAACAAAGATGAGCAACAGTGTGAAGTTCATAGCGCACCAGATCGGCTGGCATAATAAAACAATTTAGACACTAATTTGTCGTAACATATTTTATATCTCCATGTCCTTATACCCCATGCCCAGGTAGATCTTGATCCTGGACCAGATAAAACTCTCACAATACCTGACATCATCGCACATTGCTGAAATAAATGGAGAAAAAAAAACTGGACACTGCATTGTTTGCGAGCTCCGAGGAGACTAATGATTCTGGCTTGGAACGGTGACATTTAGCACAATGCCTTGTGAGGATTTGTCGAGTCAAAATTACACCTCGCTGGATAATGGCAAAATTACCACCCGAGTATAGCGTCCCATATGCTCAAACCTAGAGTTGGGAATGCTGTTTCAGATATGCATTCATACAGTCTACAGTGTAAGTTTGTAGGTACTGCTCAAATATTGAGTCCCTTAGCCTAGCACTCTAGCACATAGTAGTGTAAGGTCTATTAGCATTGAGTTTTGGAGCCTCCACCAATATTCACTCTGAAACTATGAACTGATCTGATGAAATGAGAATTCGGTCTAGCTCACACCTAGAATGGAGAATACGATTTGAGCTTCTAATATTTTTACTTGCTTATCAAGAGTTTAATTACCTAGTTACACTTCTAAAGTAATCAGTATGTTGTCAGTCTTGTCATATGTATATCAAAAGATATTCAATGCACACTTACCCATCTTTCTGTTCTGCAGCTCTATCCCGCTGTCTTCTATTCTTGAACCAGTTGGACACTTGTGTCGTTGTAAGTCCTGTGGCTTCAGCAAGTTCTCTTTTCTCTCTAGGACTAGGATAGGGATTATGCGTGTACCAGTCTCTCAGCACGGATCTTGACTTTTCTTTAAAACAGTAACTAGTTTCTTCCCCATCCCATATTGTCCTTGGCAAAGGAAACTTTCTCCTCACTCGATATTTCCCTACAGCGCCCAAGGGCCTTCCTCGTAGCTTTTCAGCTTCAACGTAGTGCGCTTTCAGCCAGAGTGCTTGCAACTTTGGATGATTGTGGGGTGAGAATTGGTGCGATTCTAGGATTCTGTACAAGTCTTTGAAGTTGCCTCGGTGGAACGCTACCATTGCTTTGGCTTTGAGAACACTTTCGTTCTTGTGAAGCTTCTCACAGGCTGGCAGGGACCATAGAAATCTTCCTAGTCGTTCAATGTTGCCACTTTGTTGTAAAACTTCACACACACATGCCACTTGTTCTTGTGTGAAGCCAAAGCTTGGTAGGATAGGACTAATGCTAGCTGTGGATGTGCTTGTATTGGGACTAGACGTGATATTGGCAGAGCCAAGGATTTGGTGGTTCGATGGGTGATTGTGCTGCATTGTTGACAAGTTCTGTCCTGATTGGATTTCAACTCACTCGCGCAACATCTATCATCATGTGGCACTCTTCGGTAAAATTGTCATACGGATAAATTATAATGAAATGAAGTTCTATTATTCCATGGTAATAGAGATCACATTTGTAAAATACATAACGGATTAGTCATAAGGATTTTTCATTAAATTAATAAAAAGATTTCTGCAAATGAAAATATTGAAAAATTAGCTATCATTTAATTGTTATAAAATTGATACTCCTCCTGTATCTAAAATTCTAAAATTACTAGTTGACTTAACTTTTATGTGTTTGCATACTCAATTACCTTCTTTGTAACTTGTGACGACCTATGATAAACAGAACCACTATTACAACAAATATTACATAAACACCCACAACACAATATTTATGATGTACATAATAAGTATCTAAGTAGGTACAATGTGTATTTACAATTTAATTTTCTAAGCAAGTCAATTAGGTACCCAATAATCTGCCTATTTAGTAGGTATTCACCAGGACAAAATTTTGTAGATTATTGTTATTGGGTAAATTTAGGAAATTAGGTAGCATGATTATGTACATACATAATATTCACCGGACTTATCTAAGTGCTTTTTTCGTAAATAAATCAGTAATAATTTTATTATTATTTCAGACAGAAATATTCATCAGGTGACAATAGGGAAATGTGTGATTCAAAATTAAAAAGAAAAATGTATTTATTTTAATGCAAAAAGAAAAAAAAATGTAAAATGAATGTTGGGATCATACATAGATATTTTTTACATTTTGAAAAATATTACATTTCGGTAGACAAAAAATATTACCTTATCAAAAATGAACTTTTAGGGAAAAGGGGTGAAAATAATTACTTAGGTATTATTTAATTTTTTGATATAAAATTACACATATTATTATCAGGTTTGAAAATAATATTCACAAAGAACGTATTGAATTACTTCAAACACAAAACTGTATACACAGAAACACTGAAAACGATATTCTTATTTACTCTGTTGGGGCTTGTGGTTATCTCATGTTTTTTGGGGAGCTGAAGGAAGCTTCTTTCTCTCTCTCTTTTCTCTCTCACTCCATAAATTCTTGCTTATCCCAAGCAGAAAGTAACCATACCCCCTCAAGTTATAATAAAAACAACTAATGCCCTCCCATAAAATGATATTTTGTTTGAATAGATTGGTGGGTTCGATGTAAAAAGAGGTGGATACAGTTGGATTAGAGGCGGATCTTTGCTGTTCAGATATGTGTGGTTGTAGGTATTAAGCTCTACTATACTATCATCGATATGGATATTTTCATAAGGTTCTTTACTCCTTTATTACATACATAATTCTTTACTATTTTTTATCTTGCACAGTACAGAGAAATAATGGATTATTATTTTTTTAATTGCTGAGTTTATTATAGTTTTACCTGCCTTTAATTATATTGCACCTATTAAAACAATTAGTTCTAATAGTGTTCTGATATGCTCACCTACTGTTTTCTTATCCAGTGTTAGGTCAGTTTTAATTACTTAATATTGAGTACTTCTTTAAGGATCTATGAGTGGAAAAAATGGTGTACAAAATTATAATAATAAAATTAATTTATACCCATTTGTTCTTGGTGTGTTGATGTTTGTTCGCTTATAATTTTTCATGTTCTTGTAGCTATATTGTGTTTCCGTTTCTGTTGTTTTTACTTCGAACGTTTAATGTTTTTGATAGCTTCCATTGTTGTCTAGTGTATGCTTGAAATATTATGCTTGTATTACTGATTGCTATGTCCTTGAGCCTAGATGGGTATACATATTTACAGTGAAGACTTTCCTGCCTCTTCGTCTCGCCTAATATTTCCCCTAATTTAGCTGGTAGTTGGTACTTGACATGGTTTTCCTCTTTCATATTTTGTGCCTATAGAAGAAGAATATCTTGACTCGCCAACCTGAGACGCTGGTTCGACATGTCATCAGCAGAGCTGTTCCGCAGTGCCACCAACAAGATACGCATAGCCATGACGATCACCAACATTCAGATCTTAGGAAGTTGAGATAACTTTAGTCAAGAGAAGACTTTCCTCTTCGTCTCCCCTGATATTTCCCCTAATTTAGCTGGTAGTTGATACTTGACATGGTTTTCCTCTTTCATATTTTGTGCCTATAGAAGAAAAATATCTTGGCTCGCCAACCTGAGACGCTGGTTCGGCAGTGCCACCAACAAGATACCTATACGCATAGCCATGACGATCACCAACATTCGCACTTAAAGGCCCTCAAAGAAGAAGAATAGTTTGTGTCTTTGTGTTCAGAAACTATTCAATCGACTAATTTTAAGTGCCCATACCAGAGGAGCAATGTGATAAGCTTCATCAACAGAATGTCAAATGAATGGTTCTTATTTTTCTGTCATAATGAGACGCTGGTTCGACATGTCATCAGCAGAGCTGTTCCGCAGTGCCACCAACAAGATACGCATAGCCATGACGATCACCAACATTCGCACTCAAAGGCCCTCAAAGAAGAAGGATAGTTTGTGTTCAGAAACTATTCAATCGACTAATTTTAAGCGTCCATACCAGAGAAGCAATGTGATAAGCTTCATCAACAGAATGTCAAATGAATGGTTCTTATTTTTCTGTCATAATTCCTTCCATACACCTAAGGTATTAGTCTGTCATAATTCCTTCCATACCTACACCTAAGGTATTAGAATAATTCTCTGACAGACGTACAATTGAAGATGTTAGCCAGTAGCTTAGGAGTTAAGTAGGTTTTATTTAAAAGGTATTAGAATAATTCTCTGACAGACGTACAATTGAAGATGTTAGCCAGTAGCTTAGGAGTTAAGTAGGTTTTATTTAAAAACGATTAAAATTGTGTCTTCTTTGAGAATATTCGTGTGCAGAATATTAATCTCAGGTGCTGTGTTGCATTGCACATCTTAAGGGTGCCCTTAAGTGTGTGTCCTCAGTTTCATTGCAGTCTAGCCACAAGGAGCCGTTTATATTTCCACATGAAGTTTTGAAATTCCAGCCAAAAAGATCGATGTTTGTAGGCATAAAGGACTCTCGTTGAATGAAGATTTAATTTTTTTTTTCAATATGTTCATGTGATTATACTACAATTACTATATATATCCATTGGGGACGATATTAGAATGCTTTGAAAACACATTACGATTGAATTTCTGTCAGGGACCACGTAAACCGATCCAGAACCAAATATCGAATGACCTATAAACCCATTTTCCTCCTTTACAACATCACCTTGTTATCCGGAATAGTAATTAATTATCCAGGTAACACACCGGGTTCGTCACCTTGATCTTTGGTATTATCTTGGTAACACACCGGGTCCGTTGAAATTCTTGGACATAAATCAAACGCCTCGTGTCCCCTGCCCAACGGATGGGTTTTCAATAGGAGCAATAAATTGAATAGGCTCTCAGCATTCATCAGTCAGGCAGTTTGTTTTCAGATCTTCAGCCATGAGTGGGTTTTCTAATGTTGGATTCACACACATTACCAAAATTAAGCTAAAATTAAGCAACGTCCAGCGATGCGAAAAATATGTAGACGGTCATCCGTTGACTTTCGAACATCACGTTATCGTCATTTGCTGATGTTGTCTAAATTGTTTGAAATCACCTGCATACGAGTAGTTTGATTTCAGTATCGTTGAAATTACTGATTTGTCAAAATTATCATCATCAACTAAAATTACTCTTTTTAAAATTACCATTTTTTATTATTACTACTATTCAATATCAACATCAAGAACTTTAACAACTTGCGAAGGAAGTAGTAAAACCCAACACAGAACACATTCGTAATAAGGTAATTTGCTGTCTATTGGGAACTCTAATCTTATTTCCTGACAGCCGTTAGGGGATAACTGGATAAGTGGTGTGAATAGGGAGAGGAGATGGAAAGGGGATCGAACGAATCCCAAAGGGAATTTCTAAGAAATCAGTGGAGATGACTGAACAACGTTTCTATCATGTAGAATTTTAAAAACTTTGTACCTAAATCGAACTCTTAGGTTCCTTTGATGAAATCCCTTGGAGACGACTAAACTACATTATAATTTTCTAACAGAGAGAGAGAGAGAGAGAGAGAGAGAGAGAGAGAGAGAGAGAGAGAGAGAGAGAGAGAGAGAGAGAGAGTCATTTATGTCATCATTATGTGTTGGTGGTTACCAAATACCTATGAGAGAGCATCAAATGATAGATACCTATTCGAAGGTGTAGAGTCATATTTAAGTAGGTATATATGTCTTTACAACAACATATTTAATATGAGAGTGCTTCAAATAATAGATAGGTACATGTTAGTGTTAGGTGTAGAATCATATTTACGTATATCTTTACAACTGATAGATCTCTTTACAACTCATCTTTACAACATATAACTTTACAACTGATCATTGTTTTCTCTCAAATCTATATCAACAAATGGTCCAAAATTGTAGACTCTTGTTGGAGAAACAGACCTAACATCTCATCAAATGAATTGATCCTTTTCTCCCTTCGGGCTCTTAGGTTGCCTATTCAGAACGACATTTTTATACCTTCCTTCATTGCTTTTACTCTAATTTTTATGATTCTTAGAAGGAATCTGCAAGAGTGCCCTCCCTATGGTCTATTGCTGGTCTCTTCAATGTTGCATCTAACTGGTGAGAATTTTCGAATAGGGGTAACCCTGTATTACGAATTACAACCTTAATTTTCTCATCTGCTATGGATACTAGTCCACCCTGTCTGTATAGAAAAACATTTTATTGTTTTGTTCTGATGTTTGGAAGACATTTTTATCATTTTCAACCCTATCTCTACCCTCCCCTTTTTATCCCTACGGTATTGAGGTAGGGCAAGTGTACCATTTATTCGCCCACCTAAAAAACGTACCATTTATTGGCCCACCTGTACCATACGCCACATAAAAGTTATCATCTATCTTCTTTTGAAGATATCTACCAGTTTGATTCTGAATCGCTAAAAAAGAAGAAATATCTCTAAAGGTAAGCCTTGGCGCACGAGCGTTCTGCACACAAAAGGACCGTAAATTTAATGATCAAGTTTTCTACACTTGATAAAACTTGATCATAATGACCTTTTTATCAGAGCAGACAGATGGTAAAAGCTACTAGGGAATACAAGACCATCAAAGCATCCCAAGAAGTGTTCTATGGCAAGAAGAAATAGAATTCATCAAACCAAGATAGAGAGGAAGCAAAATCGGCTTCGTCAAAAAGCAGTCATCTAGTGCTCGTTAGTACACAAAAGGGCCGTAAATGATCAAGTTTTCTACACTTGATCATAATGACCTTTTTATCAGAGCAGACAAAGGGTAAAAGCTACTAGGGAATACAAGACCATCAAAGCATCCCAAAAAGTGTTCTACGGCAAGAAGAAATAGAATTCATCAAACAAGATAGAGAGGAAGCAAAATCGGCTTCGTCAAAAAGCAGTCATCTAGTGCTCGTTAGTAGTTGAAACAAAGGACGTATTTTAAGCCTAGGGTTGTGAAGAAAATGTGAAAACGGGATCATATCATCATATTATGATCAGCAGTTAAAACAAAATTAAAGAAGAGGAGATCAACAAAAAACCAATAAGTTAATCATATTAATAGGTACACAATTCTATTTTTCATAGTTCTTCGAATTTGGGGGGTTCATTTTCCTCGATGCCCCTGAATTTCCCAAAAAGAAGTGTAATAAATTGTTTTGAGGATAGAGCTCTTCAAAATCTTTTCCTTTATGGGTACTTATTGAAGAAACCATTTAATGACGAAAATGTGTAATGAAACAATAAGTTGGAAAAAAAGATAAAATATGAAATTACTTAAGTTTGCACTTACCTGTGACATGATTGGATGATGGGAACCTAATAAACTCGGACTTTTCGTGCTGACCAAATCGCCGTCGATCGACTCCGTGAATATTAACTCGCTCTGGGTGCAATAAAATAAATCCTCTTAAATCAGCTCTAAGGCGAAGTCGAAGAACAAAATCACATATTAATATACGACCTGTACACCGATGGAGGTATATTTAAATCACTTCTGAACAACCTCCTGACTTATAATTATTATAATAAGTCATTCATTAATAAGCTGCTAATGTAATAAGTACTTGTATTACAAGCAGCAACTTTTAATGTCCGACTCATTCATTCAAGTGGAGAAGAGAAAAAAACCTCATTTTGATCGCCTCGAGGTATTTATTTCAAATAAAGAGATTTTGCTCTGGTTGAAGGAGATTAGATTCGTACGCTTATATTATTCTGTTACATGGTTTCTTTGTTATATTCATAGAGCAGTATCTTGAATCCATCAATACAGGGTTCGAATCTTAGAATTACAAAATAATCAAAATATGAAGCTTTCTGAACCTCCAAGCATCTACCCCAATGGCAGTACAACTAGCTGAGCTTTGGAGGGACAAGACCTACGAGTATAAACTATAAAACCATGGATTAAATTTTTTGGACATAGATAAGTTAAGTACCGCACATTATTGCCAGATCTCTCTCTCTTACTTATATAGGTGAGAGGAGCTATAAATGGCATCAGCCAATTGGTGCTCTATCCAGCAAGATATGATAGTCTAAGCTCTAAGCCAGCATATGTAGGTAAAGGTGTAGTTTTTTTTTTCTTTTCAGGAAACTGACCAGTGGAATATTGCTTAGAGAACTGACCAGTGGAATATTGCTCGGAGAGAAGATACACCTTTATATCACTTTACGGTAAGTTTTCGGAATTATAACTTAAAGATGACCAAAAATTATTCAATTTCAACTCCACCCTGTATGTATTATTACACTCACATCTAGAGACTTGTTTTTTCCTCAGAGTTTTTTTGTTCTTCAATGTTCTTGTTGTTTTATTATTTCTGATGCAAGAAGAAGTGTCAAATTACATCAAGTAGCGGAACCACAGCATTTCTTTGTTATATTCATAGAGCAGTATCTTGAATCCATCAATACAGGGTTCGAATCTTAGAATTACAAAATAATCAAAATATGAAGCTTTCTGAACCTCCAAGCATCTACCCCAATGGCAGTACAACTAGCTGAGCTTTGGAGGGACAAGACCTACGAGTATAAACTATAAAACCATGGATTAAATTTTTTGGACATAGATAAGTTAAGTACCGCACTTTATTGCCAGAGCTCTCTAAAGAAACTCCTACCTCAAGCTCAAGTTGAGTTTATACTTACTTATATAGGTGAGAGGTGAGAGGAGCTATAAGTGGCATCAGCCAATTGGTGCTCTATCCAGCAAGATATGATAGTCTAAGCCAGCATATGTAAAGGTGTAGGTTTTTTTTTTTTCTTTTCAGGAAACTGACCAGTGGAATATTGCTTAGAGAACTGACCAGTGGAATATTGCTCGGAGAGAAGATACACCTTTATATCACTTTACGTTAAGTTTTCGGAATTATAACTTAAAGATGACCAAAACTCCACCCTGTATGTATTATTACACTCACATCTAGAGACTTGTTTTTTCCTCAGAGTTTTTTTGTTCTTCAATGTTCTTGTTGTTTTATTATTTCTGATGCAAGAAGAAGTGTCAAATTACATCAAGTAGCGGAACCACAGCTCCAACCTCCTACTCCTCCTATCTTAACCTCAAATTCAAAAAGCTTTATCCCCCATATCTTCCTATCTGTATATGGATGCCTCTAACCTTGCTTATGTTATACTTAGACCTGTGTTCCTTGTTTTCTTATAGGAACAGAGAGTAGAATTAGTTGAAGAGAATATGGGTACCTAATACCTATACTGGTATACAGATGGATTTGGTATTGGTAAATGTAGGGCCACTGGCTAGCTTAACTCCATGCACTCTGAGGCTTAGGTGTGGGGGCAACTACCCCAAGGGATGAGTTAAGCTTATACGAATCTTGAAAGATATGAGGGTCAAAACATTTACTCAAACTTTTTAGCAAGTGTACGGAATTTTTCTCAATGCAATTCGAGAAATCATGACCCGTTTCAAGTTTTCGGATGATTTCTTCATTTTGAAATGGATTTCACGGGGGGTACAGAACAAGAAATGAAAATGGGGATTTAGTTCTTTCGAACTGAAAATGGATGGTGATTCAAATTTTGCCTTTCAAAATTTGAACACCTCACCGGATGTAACTAAATTGCAATTTTATAACTAAAAGTCTCCCTCGAAGAAATTCTCGGAATTCAACATTCAGTTCGAAGTTACTCATGGCGAAAAAACTTGAAAACACGAACTTGCTTGGAAGAAACAAAGCAAGATGAAATTTTAATATTTGAAATTATTTCTGCAAGAAGCATCTCCTGAAAGATAAATGAAAAACATTTACGAAACAAGTTGGGACTTGTCACAATGTTTACAAAGACATTTTCATTAGGGAAAAACAGAGAGATATGTTGAAGAACAGAACAACATGCATATGACTTCAGAGGCGAATCCAGGAGCGACAGTGGAAAATGTCAGGAAAATAGTTCATCTAACAGCAATACTAAGGCTAGGGTTTCAATAATGGCGTTCACTAAAGGTACAGGCTGTGGAATCTTTGCTTCAAATGGCCACATAGTGTTATTCCTCAACATCTAATGAGATTTTTTTTTTTTTTTTTTTTTTTTTTAAGAGGTTTGACAGAGGGAACTTTAACTGCTATGGTCTTATCGTCCCGAAATCGAGGAGAGAAGGAAGACAGGATAGGAGAAAGCCAGCCGTTCCGAGAACGAACATTATCCCATCAGGATGAAATCCGCCCCGGGCGGGAATCGAACCCGCGGCCTAGCGCTTACAAGGCAGACGCACTACCAACTAAGCTAACTAGGCTGGCGGGCGTTTTCTTGATGTACCTACATACGACCTACCTCATGTTGATTTACTGATTCGGAAATTCTGAACAGTTTCCAAAGAATGTCTTGAACTTTAGAGAAAAAGATTCCGGAATGAATACCTAAAAGATAGTTACATAAATACGAGTTGGTAGATGTGCATTAATTTCTGCATTCAAAAACACTTCAACCCTTTGACGTTTGGTTTGAAGGTTGAACAGCCTTTTAGGATTGGTCCATCTCATTCTGATTCAAAAGTGGACGATAGAGTTTGATAGGGGGGATGTAACTGCTAAGGTCTTGTTATTCCGAAAGCAAAGAGAGAAGGAAGACAGGATAGAAGAAACTCATCAGCTTATTTGTTTAGGATAAAATATGCCCCGAGCTAGCGCTTACAAGGAAGACGCGCTACCCTTCAAGCTACCTAGGCTGGCTGAAGTAGAAATCAAGAAAAAGATTATCTTGCTATGTGATCTAGGGCAAAGTTTCCCGCATCATATCGGGATAGCTTTCTACTCTCCGTATTGCCTTCCAATTTTCTCAACATCACGGTGAAGAAACATCTAATAGATCTTCTTCTTGCCATGTTCTACTGGACAAATTTTCCCATAACTTTCTACTCTCCCTTTTGCTTTCTAATTTTCTTCATCACGGTGGAGAAGCATCTTTGAACGTCTCCTTGCCCGCGAGCCCGAATGCAATATGGAGCGTCTATATTTACGAAAACACAACAAGATCCGTGCCAAGTTTCAGATTACGTTACGTGGTCGTAATAAAATCCAGGCTCATGTTTATTTCGAGAGTTTAATCATCTGAGAAAATGTTCTCCGCGGGTCGACTCTCAGCTGACGATGTGTGTTTTGGAGTTTCGAATTCGAGAGAGGAAAGTAAAAACAACTGTCAATGTCAACTCCAACATGTCGATTCGTGTCTTTATTTTGAGTGTTCTCTTCTTTCGTCGTCTCTTTGGATGTCTCTCTTTGCCTCGAAAATTTCAACTTGAGGTTGGCAGAAGAGAAATGGGAATGAAAGCTTGTGGATTTGTGGAACCTAATAATAAAACAAAAATAATAAATTATGTACCTACCTATAATAATGATAATAATAATACTTGAAGACTGGTATGTTTTCACAGGACTTTTCCACACTTGGATATTAATTTCCACATCAATTACACCAAAAAAAGCTATTTCTTTCATTTTTTAGTTTTTACTGAACTGAAATGAAACACTTTTTTCCAGTCTCATCCTAACATGAAGAGAGAAATACCTATATTATGTATGTATTTCAATTTTATATAACTTTAGTTTTATTTTAGACTAATGTGGACATAATTATGTACCTACTTATAATATCTATAAGTAGAGCGCGTTGTCGTCTAATGTTCAGCCCGTGTGTCAAGAGTCAGAGTTATTTTGGGAGCTCCGCGTTTATATTTATGACTCCGGTGAAGTTTTTTATTTCATTGTGATAAAAACATACACGTAATCGGAGACCTAGATATTGAGTTTGTCGTGTTGAACGACGCGTTTCATTGAAATACGGAACACGAAATCCGTTCTCATCAGTCAACAGAAAAACCGCTCTGACTCACAAAGTTACAGAGTCGTGTTGCAGAATTGGAGGTGTCATTATCATTTATGTTATCATTATGTTTGTGTTGGTGTTTACCAAATACCTATGAGAGAGCATCAAATGATAGATAGGTACCTATTCGAAGGTGTAGAGTCATATTTTAGTCCTATATGTCTTTAGAACAACATATTTAATATGAGAGTGCTTCAAATAATAGATAGGTACATCGACATTTTTATACCTTCCTTCATTGCTTTTACTCTAATTTTTATGATTCTTAGAAGAAATCTGCAAGAGTGCCCTCCCTATGGTCTGTCTATTGCTGGTCTCTTCAATGTTGCATCTAACTTACGAACCCTGTATTACGAACTACAACCTTAATTTTCTCATCTGCTATGGATACTAGACCACCCTGTCTGTACAGAAAAACATTTTATTGTTTTGTTCTGATGTTTGGAAGACATTTTTATCATTTTCAACCCTATCTCTCCCCTCCCCTTTTTATCCCTACGGTATTGAGGTATATTTATCTCCTGTGTTCAAACTTTACCCCACCCTTTCCGTTACACTTGAGTCACTTACCCCTCTCTCCCCTATTTATTTGATAACCTCCGCGTTATTCCTATTCATTAGGGCAAAGTGCCTCTTGTAATATTATTACAGTCCATTTATATTGAATGAATTGTATTTCGGGTGGGTTGGGGCAGTTTTGAGCCTCCTAGCCCTCCTACTTTGAAAGTTTGAATTATGAAGACCTTTAGGTACACCGTATACCTACACATGGTAATGGGCTAATGTGGTGGCCAAACTTTTATCTGGCCTATGCTTCTTTAGAAAATAAACCAAATAAGACCACATATACTTTCGAGTATTTCAACAATTCATTGGCATTTCATTTGATCTCCTACTTTGAAAGTTTGAATTATGAAGACCTTTAGGTATACCGTATACCTACACATGGTAATGGGCTAATGTGGTGGCCAAACTTATATCTGGCCTATGCTTCTTTAGAAAATAAACCAAATAAGACCACATATACTTTCGAGTATTTCAACAATTCATTGGCATTTCATTTGAAACCTTTGAAGATGGTTTCTCAGAATTACCCCAACTCACCCTACTTCGCTTTTTCTTCCACAAGAGGTGAAATTATTAGATCAACCATTTTTATTTCTCTCCTGTCTCTCTTTAGCTCTTTTTAAATATAAATAAAGAACACGTCTTTAAACACACAACAATGAGAGATATGATTGCAAAATACAAGTTTGATGATGAACCTTTCCAAAATGATTAATAAAGAACACGTCTTTAAACACACAACAATGAGAGATATGATTGCAAAATACAAGTTTGATGATGAACCTTTCCAAAATGATTGTTAGGGAATGAAAAATTGAAAGAAAACCCCATGTTGGGATATAATATAAGGAAGATCTTGATGAAAATGATTTAAGTATTAGTGGAGACGCCAAAATTCTTTTTATTGTTTCATAATGAAATTGGTAGTGGTCTAGTGGAGATGCCAAAACTACATTTCTTGATTTTGCAGCGATTGCGGTATAACTAAACTTAATCTGTTTTATCCATTAAATTATCGAATAGGTAGGTACTGTAGTATCCAAAGATTTCAGCATTTAAATTAGATGATTAAGATTGTCTGTCTGTCGGTCTAGTGAACTTTATCAGAACTTTATCACTGGACACAAACTGCACTAAATAATCAGACTTAGTCAAACTGATACTGTGGACGAGTGAAAAACCTGACAGTTCTCTTATACACAATATCAGACAGTCTACAACTGTTTTATCTGTCAGAGTATACGTACCTATAGCGAGCTTATGATGAAGAAAACATGACAGATATTAACTTAATAATCTAACCTCCTATGTACGTCACTGTGACACGATTAGATATTTTGTGCCGTTCCCTTCTTAGTGTTCAGACAATGCTCTCCACTCAACTCTGTGCTTAGATGACAGATGGATAGGCCAATCAGAAAGGTGATTGAAAAGCGATTGAAAAGCTTTAGCTTTTCCAACAAATCTATGATGACTCTTTCCAGTGTAAGCCCAATGTAAATAGTAGATACTTGCATAGTGCATACGATTATTTTCAAGTAGCCAGTGTAGCTTTTTAGGGTACCTACGTGTTAATAATTCATCCCTTGGTTGTTGGGTATAACCTACAGCAATACCAGTGCCTACAGCACGAGTATATATCAACCTATCAGGTACCTCATCAAGGGAGGTTCGGATACGTCAGTGTTCGTTTCAGTTTCAATAACATATTAACCTCTATCTCGTCGGCTTTTTAGTGTAATCAGCTTTTTAGTGTAGCTTTTTAGGGTACGTGTTAATAATTCATCCCTTGGTTGTTGGGTATAACCTATACTGCAATACCAGTGCCTAATACAGCACGAGTATGTCAACCTATCAGGTACCTCATCAAGGGAGGTTCGGATACGTCAGTGTTCGTTTCAGTTTCAATAACATATTAACCTCTATCTCGTCGGTTTAAAGTCAAATAAAAATAATACGGAGGCATCATATAATTTTTTTGGGCCCATGTCAATATTTTAAAATTGTCGATGAGTTATTTCGACAAGAGCACATAAAATGAGACGTGTCAATGATGTGGAAAATTATAATTACGAAATAGAAATTCGAATTACTCTAGTTTTGTTACTAGCCCGAAGATTTTCGGAATGCCTTTCGGAAGAGTGGGCGTTTTTTTTTCTTTTTTTTTTTTTTTTTTTTTTTTTTATCAAAACCGGCGGCGATAGCACCTTGAGGTCGTGGTTATGTACCGGGTTGAGATAGGCAAGGTTGGAAAACTTGTCTTGTTTTTAAGTTACCAAGATCGGTTGTTTCGCGATGCCCCCAAAAACCGAAAAGTAAAATACCTACAACACCCTCATCCCACTTAAAATACCTACAAGACCAAGAGTAGTGGTATTTTTTGAGCTTTCATGCCACCTAAGCAAAGCTCCCACCTGGACACAAAACAAAGATAATTTTTTGCCCATCTTAATGCGAGTTTGACAAAACATCCAAGTTAGGTACTTAAGTATTTTTAGAGTTATAAAAAGTGATTGTATTTGTAGAATAATATTACCAGGATGAAGCTGTTTAAATATTATTCATGGTTGCTGTAATACACCCATTGTCATTGGTGTTGATAAAAAATGTCTATGGGTACCCAAACGAATTTCCTGTGAAATATTGTAAACCCTTTTTTTTCCCCTATATCAAGAAATCATTGCATAAATGCATATTATCTTGACAATTTGCCATGGCCTTGATAGCAGACAAGATCAGTATTTTGCCAATATTTCAAACAGGTACCACATTGTCTAATACTGAGTCATGTGTGATGTGGTCCAAAAGGACTTTTAATTGCCTCAGTTCTTGCTCTCGGACACTCAAAACAACTTCAAAATTTGTAAAACCAAGTTCCATGCTGCTCTGCAAATTTATCGTTTGAGACTTGCTCATTGTGTTAAAAAGTAGGCAATGGGGGGTAATTAGTTGATGTCAGCTTGTAAGTTTCTACCTAGTTATCATGATTTTTAACAGTCATAATATTAATTTGGTAGGTATACATACGAGTATGTTCTGATGTCCCGAAAAGATGATAGCAACATTAATCAAACGTTCTCAACTGATTCGTTTTTTCATCAACTCAACACCCAACTAAGTAGGTAGGAATAAAGAAGGTATACAATAAGAGCTGGATGAATCTAGCAGGAAGATAGATGTTAAGAGACAGGACAAAGGGAAAATGAACATCGGGGAATAGATCTACAGAAACATGGAGGCGATCAGTTTTCGAGGCAATGGAACGGTTGTTTCGCGATGCCCCCAAAAAAGTAGGCAATGGGGGGTAATTAGTTGATGTCATCTTGTAAGTTTGTACCTAGTTATCACGATTATTACCAGTCATAATATTAATTTGCTAGGTATACATATGTTCTGATGTCCGGAAAAGATGATATAGCAACATTAATCAAACGTTCTCAACTGATTCGTTTTTTCATCAACCCAACACCCAACTAAGTAGGTATAGGAATAAAGAAGGTATACAATAAGAGCTGGATGAATCTAGCAGGAAGAAAGATGTTAAGAGACAGGACAAACGGAAAATGAACATCGGGGAATAGATCTACAGAAACATGGAGGCGATCAGTTTTCGAGGCAATGGAACGGTTGTTTCGCGATGTCCCCAAAAACCGAAAAGTAAATTACATACAACACTACAAGTGGTAGGTAATGAGCTCTCATACAACCTAAAATACCTACAAGACCAAGAGTAGTGGTATTTTTTGAGCTTTCATGCCACCTAAGCAAAGCTCCCACCTGGACACAAAACAAAGATGAGCAACAGTGTGAAGTTCATAGCGCACCAAACCGGCTGGCATAATAAAACAATTTAGACACTAATTTGTCGTAACATATTTTATATCTCCATGTCCTTATACCCCATGCCCAGGTAGATCTTGATCCTGGACCAGATAAAACTCATACAATACCTGACATCATCGCACATTGCTGAAATAAATGGAGAAAAAAAACTGGACACTGCATTGTTTGCGAGCTCTGAAGAGACTAATGATTCTGGCTTGGAACGGTGACATTTAGCACAATGCCTTGTGAGGATTTGTCGTGTCAAAATTACACCTCGCTGGATAATGGCAAAATTACCACCCGAGTAGCGTCCCATATGCTCAAACCTAGAGTTGGGAATGCTGTTTCAGATAATGCTTGCATTCATACAGTGTAAGTTTGTAGGTACTGCTCAAATATTGAGTCTCTTAGCCCAGCACTCTAGCACATAGTAGTGTAAGGTCTATTAGTATTTAGTATTGAGTTTTGGAGTCTCCACCAATATTCACTCTGAAACTATGAACTGATCTGATGAAATGAGAATTCGGTCTAGCTCACACCTAGAATGGAGAATACGATTTGAGCTTCTAATATTTTTACTTGCTTATCAAGAGTTTAATTACCTAGTTACACTTCTAAAGTAATCAGTATGTTGTCAGTCTTGTCATATGTATATCAAAAGATATTCAATGCACACTTACCCATCTTTCTGTTCTGCAGCTCTATCCCGATGTATATCAAAAGATATTCAATGCACACTTACCCATCTTTCTGTTCTGCAGCTCTATCCCGCTGTCTTCTATTCTTGAACCAGTTGGACACTTGTGTCGTTGTAAGTCCTGTGGCTTCAGCAAGTTCTCTTTTCTCTCTAGGACTAGGATAGGGATTATGCGTGTACCAGTCTCTCAGCACGGATCTTGACTTTTCTTTAAAACAGTAACTAGTTTCTTCCCCATCCCATATTGTCCTTGGCAAAGGAAACTTTCTCCTCACTCGATATTTCCCTACAGCGCCCAAGGGCCTTCCTCGTAGCTTTTCAGCTTCAACGTAGTGCGCTTTCAGCCAGAGTGCTTGCAACTTTGGATGATTGTGGGGTGAGAATTGGTGCGATTCTAAGATTCTGTACAAGTCTTTGAAGTTGCCTCGGTGGAACGCTACCATTGCTTTGGCTTTGAGAACACTTTCGTTCTTGTGAAGCTTCTCACAGGCTGGCAGGGACCATAGAAATCTTCCTAGTCGTTCAATGTTGCCACTTTGTTGTAAAACTTCACACACACATGCCACTTGTTCTTGTGTGAAGCCAAAGCTTGGTAGGATAGGACTAATGCTAGCTGTGGATGTGCTTGTATTGGGACTAGACGTGATATTGGCAGAGCTGAACCAGTTGGACACTTGTGTCGTTGTAAGTCCTGTGGCTTCAGCAAGTTCTCTTTTCTCTCTAGGACTAGGATAAGGATTATGCGTGTACCAGTCTCTCAGCACAGATCTTGACTTTTCTTTAAAACAGTAACTAGTTTCTTCCCCATCCCATATTGTCCTTGGCAAAGGAAACTTTCTCCTCACTCGATATTTAATAATGTTAATAATAATACTTGAAGACTGGTATGTTTTCACAGGACTTTTCCACACTTGGATATTAATTTCCACATCAATTACACCAAAAAAGCTATTTCTTTCATTTTTTAGTTTTTACTGAATTGAAATGAAGCCCTTTTTTCTAGTCTCATCCTAACATGAAGAGAGAAATACCTATATTATGTATGTACCTATTTCAATTTTATATAACTTTAGTTTTATTTTAGACTAATGTGGACATAATTATGTACCTACTTATAATATCTATAGAGCGCGTTGTCGTCTAATGTTCAGCCCGTGTGTCAAGTGGCAGAGTTATTTTGGGAGCTCCGCGTTTATATTTATGACTCCGGTGAAGTTTTTTATTTCATTGTGATAAAAACATACACGTAATCGGAGACCTAGATATTGAGTTTGTCGTGTTGAACGACGCGTTTCATTGAAACACGGAACACGAAATCCGTTCTCATCAGTCAACAGAAAAACCGCTCTGACTCACAAACTAAAATTACTAGTTGACTTAACTTTTATGTGTTTGCATACTCAATTACCTTCTTTGTAACTTGTGACGACCTATGATAAACAGAACCACTATTACAACAAATATTACATAAACACCCACAACACAATATTTATGATGTAGGTACATATAAGTATCTAAGTAGGTACAATGTGTATTTACAATTTAATTTTCTAAGCAAGTCAATTAGGTACCCAATAATCTGCCTATTTAGTAGGTATTCACCAGGACAAAATTTTGTAGATTATTGTTATTGGGTAAATTTAGGAAATTAGGTAGATAACATCCAGTTCAGAGTGGACAAAATAGTGAAGCCTTCGAAGGATAACCAAGCAGGTAATAATTCATTGGTGGTTCAATTCAGAAACGAAGAAGTGAGAAACGATGTGCTGACCAAAGTCAAAGAATATTCACCGGACTTATCTAAGTGCTTTTTTCGTAAATAAATCAGTAATAATTTTATTATTATTTCAGACAGAAATATTCATCAGGTGACAATAGGGAAATGTGTGATTCAAAATTAAAAAGCAAGCCTAACCATGATAAACATCGATACATCAGCCTAATGTCAACGATTACAACTTTCATCAGAAACTGGTGTAATGTTAAAACTATTTTAATAACCTTGTGGGGTTATTATTGGTCTTGTTTATATAGCTGGTGATCCTCAGTGAGATCGGAAAATATGGCATAGGTTTAATCTCTAACCTAACTTTAATTATTAATGACCCCGTGATGTATTAGTTATTAGTCTAAGAAATGAAGTTCTATTATTCCATGGTAATAGAGATCACATTTGTAAAATACATAACGGATTAGTCATAAGGATTTTTCATTAAATTAATAAAAAGATTTCTGCAAATGAAAATATTGAAAAATTAGCTATCATTTAATTGTTATAAAATTGATACTCCTCCTGTATCTAAAATTCTAAAATTACTAGTTGACTTAACTTTTATGTGTTTGCATACTCAATTACCTTCTTTGTAACTTGTGACGACCTATGATAAACAGAACCACTATTACAACAAATATTACATAAACACCCACAACACAATATTTATGATGTACATAATAAGTATCTAAGTAGGTACAATGTGTATTTACAATTTAATTTTCTAAGCAAGTCAATTAGGTACCCAATAATCTGCCTATTTAGTAGGTATTCACCAGGACAAAATTTTGTAGATTATTGTTATTGGGTAAATTTAGGAAATTAGGTAGCATGATTATGTACATACATAATATTCACCGGACTTATCTAAATGCTTTTTTCATAAATAAATCAGTAATAATTTTATTATTATTTCAGACAGAAATATTCATCAGGTGACAATAGGGAAATGTGTGATTCAAAATTAAAAAGAAAAATGTATTTATTTAATAATGCAAAAAGGAAAAAAAATGTAAACATGAATGTTGGGATCATACATAGATATTTTTTACATTTTGAAAAATATTACATTTCGGTAGACAAAAAATATTACCTTATCAAAAATGCTCTTGTGTGAAGCCAAAGCTTGGTAGGATAGGACTAATGCTAGCTGTGGATGTGCTTGTATTGGGACTAGACGTGATGTTGGCAGAGCCAAGGATTTGGTGGTTCGATGGGTGATTGTGCTGCATTGTTGACAAGTTCTGTCCTGATTGGATTTCAACTCACTCGCGCAACATCTATCATCATGTGGCACTCTTCGGTAAAATTGTCATACGGATAAATTATAATGAAATTTAATGAAGTTCTATTATTCCATGGTAATAGAGATCACATTTGTAAAATACATAAGGGATTAGTTATAGGATTTTTCATTGAATTAATAAAAAAGATTTCTGCAAATGAAAATATTGAAAAATTAGCTATCATTTAATTGTTATAAAATTGATACTCCTCCTGTATCTAAAATTAAGGTAGTTGACTTAACTTTTATGTGTTTGCATACTCATTTACCTACTTTGTAACTTGTGACGACCTATGATAAACAGAATGACATATGACAACTTATATAAACACCCACAACACAATATTTATGATGTACATAATAAGTATCTAAGTAGGTACAATGTGTATTTACAATTTAATTTTCTAAGCAAGTCCATTAGGTACCTACCCAATAATCTGCCTATTTAGTAGGTATTCACCAGGACAAAATTTTGTAGATTATTGTTATTGGGTAAATTTAGGAAATTAGGTAGGGATCTCATTTTATTGATCGAGCGAAGTAGTCTTTTGTATTTTCATCCATCTATCTGTTCGTATCACCAAATCTCCAAATATCGTGTATTTTATTCATCGAGACAATGTAATTTGATGGGATCCGTTGGGGCACCTAAAGCTAAATTGTTAACAATAATATTGTTATCAGTTTACCTGATGGAGAAAATTGCTGATGTGGCGGAAAAATAGTGAAACCATCTATTGTTTGGTTCTCACTAAAATTTCCTGTCCTGATTCCAACCTACCTATCTCTAAGAGAGGTTTTTCTTCGTAGGTTGTAACCATCTGAACTCTCCTTTTAACATTGCACGCCTGTGACGCCTGCGTTGTGGGGAAACAAATGAAAATCAACATTTCTGGAGAATAACATATTGTGAGTACCTGTGATAATAAGTGTAAAGTACAAAAGTAGGTAGCTTCTGTTCTGTGGTTGAAATGGTAGGTACCTACATCCTACAATGGCAATTGCCTTTATCTACAACATTGTATACAGAAGGTCCTTTGTTGCAGAAATTTTTTTTCTGCTTCAATCTTCATTAAATTCTATGTATTGGTAGCCAAAAATGAAATGTCTTTGAGATACTCATAGATCATCTAATAGACTATTTTATTAGGGGGGAAGTAGCTTCTGTGGTTGAAATGGTAGGTACCTATACATCCTACAATGGCAATTGCCTTTATCTACAACATTGTATACAGAAGGTCCTTTGTTGCAGAAATTTTTCTCATTTTCTGCTTCAATGTTCATTAAATTCTATGTATTGGTAGCCAAAAATGAAATGTCTTTGAGATACTCATAGATCATCTCATAGACTATTTATTAGGGGGTTTTAGGCCTGAAATTATCCTCAAAGGATGAGGAAAGGTCGGTAAAACAGCTCAGATTTTCAAATACCTACATTCGTGAAAAATTCAAAGGGCCACGAAAATAAGGCAATAGAAATACGATCAACGTACATATGGGACCTGGCTCCGAATAATAATAATAATAATAATAATATGATGAATTTGATGATTGAAAAAACTTTACCATAAAACAATCAAACAACGCCCCTCAATCAGTTTCAATTTATACATGCATTGTTTTCAATACAATAAGTTTTGTTCCAAATTTTCAGTGCAGAGATATTCCTAACTGGATATTTATGTCATAACTTTTCAATTTGATTTTATTGAAAAAGTTAAATGTTTACATTTAAATTAAATTTGTTTATTAGGTCCATTAGATGAGTAGGTAAAATTTTCCCACCACAGGTCTCTTTTTCTTCTTCTGTTTCATGAGAATACAAATAGGTAGCTTTCATCGAATTTTCCAAATAGGACATATTTACATTTAAATTAAATTTGTTTATTAGGTCCATTAGATGAGTAAAATTTTCCCACCACAGGTCTCTTTTTCTTCTTCTGTTTCATGAGAATACAAATAGGTAGCTTTCATCGAATTTTCCAAACAGGAGCAATAAATTGAATAGGCTCTCAGCATTCATCAGTCAGGCAGGTTGTTTTCAGATATTATGAGTGGATTTTCTAATGTTGGATTCACACACATTACCAAGAGGAAATGTTTAGCGATGCAAAAAATATGTAGACGGTCAATCCTTGACTTTGGAAAGTCAAGTCATCGTCACATTTGCTGTTGTCTAAACGGGTTGAAATTCTCGAAATTACATATTTGGATTTCAATATTGTTGAAATGATTTATTTATCAATAAAAATTACTCAATTTGAAGCTGTTTAAATATTATTGCCTGGTTGAACGTCCAGCGATGCGAAAAATATGTAGACGGTCATCCGTTGACTTTGGAACATCACGTTATCGTCAATCGTCATTTGCTGATGTTGTCTAAATTGTTTGAAATCACCTGCATACGAGTAGTTCGATTTCAGTATCGTTGAAATTACTGATTTGTCAAAATTATCATCAACTAAAATTACTCTCTTTTTAAAATTACCATTTTTTATTATTACTATTCAATATCAACATCAAGAACTTTAACAACTTGCGAAGGAATAGTAAAACCCAACACAGAACACATTCGTAATAATGTAATTTGCTGTCTATTGGGAACTCTAATCTTATCTCCTGACAGCCGTTAGGGGATAACTGGATAAGTGGTGTGAATAGGGAGAGGAGATGGAAAGGGGATCGAACGAATCCCAAAGGGAATTGATATCAACACCTCGAAAATAAAAATGCCTACTTAATAATAATGCACCATATTGCACCATGATTAGGCTTGCCAAACGTCCCGAATTGGCCGGGACAGTCCCGAATTTCAGGGGGTGTCCCGGCGTCCCGTTCAGTTTTTCATTTTTAGTCAGCTATGTGAGAAATGCATGTATTAATAAAGAACATGGCTGCTGGATTTACTGGCCAGTGAACTTACACTATGCATCTCAAAAAACATCGAAACATCAGCCTAATGTCAACGATTAGAACTTTCATCAGAAACTGGTGTAATGTTACAACTATTTTAATAACCTTGTGGGGTTATTATTGGTCTTGTTTATATAGCTGGACTGAGTTCGATCCTCAGTGAGATCGGAAAATATGGGATAGGTTTACTCTCTAACCTAACTTTAATTATTAATGACCCCGTGATGTATTAGTTATTAGTCTAAGAAATTAGTGGAGATGACTGAACAACGTTTCTATCATGTAGAATTTTAAAAACTTTGTACCTAAATCGAACTCTTAGATTCCTTTGATGAAATCACTTGGAGACGACTAAACTACATTATAATTTTCTAACAGAGATAGAGAGAGAGAGAGAGAGAGAGAGAGAGAGAGAACAGTAGTACTAGGTATGTCATTCTTCATTGTTCAACCAAATTGGTGGAGATGCCAAAACTCCAACCTTTCTGGAGCGTACAACACATTGGCAAGCTTTGTAAATCTCCGAGTTTTGTAAAAGAGATAGTCAGCTATGTGAGAAATGCATGTATTAATAAAGAACATGGCTGCTGGATTTACTGGCCAGTGAACTTACACTATGCATCTCAAATAGGTAAACAATAAACAGGCAACAACCTTGTATGAAGAGAATAAAAACAATGTTAATTAATTGGCACTTAGCTAGTCAGCTCATATGGGGACATATAAACATTTTGGTTTATTTTGCCGTGTTGCAAATTCTGTTATAATAAGAGGTCTTGTATCAATGTTTAAAAGCTCGCTGATTAAAAATGGTAGCTACTTTCTGTTGTTCTACAGAGGTGGAAGTCCATAATGATGCGATCCAAAGATGGAGGTGCGTTTAGATGCCTTGTTAAAAATAGTCAATAAAGCATTATTTGTTTATAGCGGGTTTCCTGAGATGCTTTGGTTTATTTTGCCGTGTTGCAAATTCTGTTATAATAAGAGGTCTTGTGTCAATGTTTAAAAGCTCGCTGATTAAAAATGGTAGCTACTTTCTGTTGTTCTACAGAGGTGGAAGTCCATAATGCGATCCAAAGATGGAGGTGCGTTTAGATGCCTTGTTAAAAATAGTCAATAAAGCATTATTTGTTTATAGCGGGTTTCCTGAGATGGGTTTAGATGCCTTGTTAAAAATAGTCAATAAAGCATTATTTGTTTATAGCCGGTTTCCTGAGATGGCCTTTTGGTTACTGGAATTACTGGGCTGGTTCGCGTGGACCGGGGACCCAAGTACTTTTTTGTACTCGAAACGTCCTGAGATGGCCTTTTGGTTACTGGAATTACTGGGCTGGTTCGCGTGGACCGGGGACCCAAGTACTTTTTTGTACTCGAAACGTACGTAGTTCGGACATCTCCACTAATGTTTAAACTATTTCAATTCCTTAGATTGGAATCATTCAATCATAGAAGTAAAGTATGTATTAAGTATAATAATTCTGTACCTATTATAGCTATACCTATAGGTAGATGTATCCTATCCTATCCCAATTCTGATCAACAAATGCCGAGGCTGATGGCTTTTCTACGAATAAATTGAGTGTTTTTATGAAGCAATTTCGGGAAGTATGGGAATTTTGTACTTATGTGGTGTACTTGAGTAAGATAGGTAGATGTATCCTATCCTATCCCAATTCTGATCAACAAATGCCGAGGCTGATGGCTTTTCTACGAATAACGAGCCGTTTATATTTCCACATGAAGTTTTGAAATTCCAGCCAAAAAGATCGATGTAGGTATGTAGGCATAGAGGACTCTCGTTGAATGAAGATTTAATTTTTTTCAATAAGTTCATGTCATTATACTACAATTATCTACTATTATATCCATTGGGGACGATATTAGAATGCATTGAAAACACATTACGATTGAATTTCTGTCAGGGACCACGCAAACCGATCCAGAACCAAATATCGAATGACCTATAAACCCATTTTCCTCCTTTACATCACCTTGTTATCCGGAATAGTAATTGATTATCCAGATAACACACCGGGTTCGTCACCTTGATCTTTTTTATTATCTTGGTAACACACCGGGTCCGTTGAAATTCTTGGACATAAATCAAACGCCTCGTGTCCCCTGCCCAACGGATGGGTTTTCACTTTTCCTCCTTTACATCACCTTGTTATCCGGAATAGTAATTAATTATCCCAGGTAACACACCGGGTTCGTCACCTTGATCTTTGTTATTATCTTGGTAACACACCGGGTCCGTTGAAATTCTTGGACATAAATCAAACGCCTCGTGTCCCCTGCCCAACGGATGGGTTTTCAATTAAAACTTACAAATCTACCCTCGGACCCCCAGCATGTTCTCCGTGGGATGTCAAGCCCCGTTTATCAAACTGATTTGCTCCTAATTTTCAATGTGAGGAGACATTTTATCGGGTGTCATGGTTGATTGCACAGATCAACCGCTGCTCTTATTTATTTGCGATGTACTTTACAACTCCCCTGATAATAATGGTGTAGAAGTGTAGACGACAAGACTCTTCAGGCTTGAATTTAGAACATTCATGATAATTTCATTCATCAGATAAATACGTTGGTATCTGCTCCTAATTTCTACGCGTACTTACCAAAGTAGTTTGATAGAAAATTCGTGTTATAAAACAACCCGACCACACAATCATAATATATTTCGAACTTTTTTTAGATTTTAGAAAATGGGAACAAGATGTTTGTGGCAGTAACCAACTCATTATTACTGATAAGGTCTTGGAAGTGATCTTCTTTTGACAGAAGGCCCAATTTCCTGTGTTTGTTTCTTTAATTTTTAATCGATTTGTTCGATGTGTTTCAACCCGACCACACATACCACACAATCATAATATATTTCGAACTTTTTTTAGATTTTAGAACATGGGAACAAGATGTTTGTGGCAGTAACCAACTCATTATTACTGATGAGGTCTTGGAAGTGATCTTCTTTTGACAGAAGGCCCAATTTCCTGTGTGTTTCTTTAATTTTTAATCGATTTGTTCGATACCTCGATATTCATAATTTTGCATCATTTCCTAGGTTCCTCTTCTTAGTCCTATTGCTTGCACCATATCGCGTTTGTACAAGTTCCTGAAATAATATTTTGAATCTTTGATACTGATAAGGTCTTGGAAGTGATCTTCTTTTGACAGAAGGCCCAATTTCCTGTGTTTGTTTCTTTAATTTTTAATCGATTTGTTCGATACCATGTCCATTTTTTCGCCGGAAGATGTAACAATAATTCATAATTTTGCACCATTTCCTAGGTTCCTCTTCTTAGTCCTATTGCTTGCACCATATCGCGTTTGTACAAGTTCCTGAAATAATATTTTGAATCTTTGATAAATTTGTACAAAATGCCTTGGAAACTATATTATTTCTTCAAGTACATTAATATTTAGGGAGAAAGAAATACTTTTTATTTACTTTGAATCCTCCAAAGTTTGTTTAAAAACACACAATATAAGTCAATTACAGGGGTGTTTCAATGCACAGCGGGGTTTCAGGAGGTTTTGCAAGGGTCTCTTGAGAAATACTTTTTATTTACTTTGAATCCTCCAAGTTTGTTTAAAAACACACAATATAAGTCAATTACAGGGGTGTTTCAATGCACAGCGGGGTTTCAGGAGGTTTTGCAAGGGTCTCTTGTATATCATCTGGTACAAGGCATGACATTTATATCAAAAGCATTCATTGCTATTTTATTATGTTTCGGATTTTCGTGACAATAAGAATTGTCATCGAAATGGTTTTGGAACTTTTTGATGACTTCATTATCGATCTTATTCATTCATACAATATTTCTCTTTTAGTGGCTGTATTCGACAGTAGGTATAGTCTATGCATATATAGGTATGGTAATAAACGAACTTAATATAGGAAAGGTGGGTATGTTATTAAATGGATCAAATAAAATAGTTCAAGAAAAGAGAAGCAATCTTTTATAGGACACAGGACGGACGATTCGTGAAGTTACAATTACAACAGCTGTAGTCGACAGTAGGTAGTCTATACATATATAGGTATAGTAATAAACGTACTTAATATAGGAAAGGTGGGTATGTTACTAAATGGATCAAATAAAATAGTTCAAGAAAAGAGAAGCAATCTTTTATAGGACACAGGACGGACGATTCGTGAAGTTACAATTACAACTCATTACAAATATTTTGTTACCTATCATAGAAAATGGGTTTGTTGGTAGGCATCTTCCTAGCGAATTATAGAATAGAGAACACCTCATTTTGTACTGCGAGGATAAGACTGAAAACTTCTTTACCCTGCAGTTAAGGTGGTTACCTATCATAGAAAATGGGTTTGTTGGTAGGTATCTTCCTAGCGAATTATAGAATAGAGAACACCTCATTTTGTACTGCGAGGATAAGACTGAAAACTTCTTTACCCTGCAGTTAAGGTGCAAGTTACAAGAACGGCAAAATTGACTGCAATCGTGTTCAATCCTACACGGAATTTCACGAGAACAATAGCCTGGTAACGTCTGATTATCACCTCACTCGAATAGTAAGATAGCCAAAATATTTGACTGCAATCGTGTTCAATCACGAGAACAATAGCCTGGTAACGTCTGATTATCACCTCACTCGAATAGTAAGATAGCCAAAATAACCTGCGGTTAGGGCGGACTCTGTAGTGTCGGTTGTCGGTACCTATTTGAACACTGATTGATTTATTTATAATGATTATAATTACATGCTCGCATGGAGCGTTAGCCACACATACGTGGTATGTAGATTTTCAGCATCGTGATGTCTAGCTATTAATTCTAATGTTGGATATTTATTTTTAGGGACTCGTGTGTGTTTCATACTGGGTTATAGTGGATCATAATCATAATCACAACATACATATACCAGAGTGAGATTTACGAATACCTAGATCTTTTGATCTAGGTATTCGTAAATCTTTTTCATTTACATTTACATGTTTGTAAGAGAGATAACCGAATGGATTAGATCAAAATCAAAGTAATAGAAGTGATAATAATTATACCTAATTATTTACATAATTATGTAAGTAGTCTACTTTCAGAGGACACTATAGGATGAAAGAGTCCCTTTTTGCCAGCAGTTCCAATAAAGTCTCGTTTATTGATGTCATTCCGGTTTAGGTTTTAAAGCTATACCTACATTATTAGTATCTAAATATTGGTACACATTGTTCAATTGGACCTATCTGTATTTCGGACATAAGCGATATTTTTCGATCTTACCAGGCATCGAACGCAGTTCTCAATCATTCAGCGAAGGTACAAAAACGGGAGTTTTGACATCTCCACTAATTTGACGTTGTTTTATGGCTACTTCAAGGTAAAACTGTACATTATTAGTATCTAAATATTGGTACACATTGTTCAATTGGACCTAGCTGTATTTCGGACATAAGCGATATTTTTCGATCTTACCAGGCATCGAACGCAGTCCTCAATCATTCAGCGAAGGTACAAAAACGGGAGTTTTGACATCTCCACTAATTTGACGTTGTTTTATGGCTACTTCAAGGTAAAACTGTTGCAAGAACTTACATATACTTGAACTCTTTACTCTTTGACTTGAACTGAATGCTGGCAACCCGAGACCATTATCTATTGTAATTTGTAATGCCAGAAGCTGGGAACTCAAGATAGCAACCAGAAGGTTTCTTTGATGTGTGAACTTAAGTAACACCTGATCAGAGACCAAGTACCATACTCATTAGAACCTCTTTGCATCCCAAGACCAGTAAAGTGGACTAGAGAATCTCTATTCGCTTTTGAAAATTTTGTTTTGAATGGAAATGGGAGAAAATTATAATCACATTTTTCGGTATCTGTTTAAATTAAGAGATTTGGACTGATCTCTGATGATTGATTTTTATTCTTCCACCTGACCATTAATCTTTTTGTAATATTTCACTAAAAACTTAGAAAAAACTTCTACAATTCAAAAAGCACTTCACTGTTAACCAGTTACAAAATTTGATCTACACAATTCCATAATACACGTCGTATATTTTCATCTTCTACACGAGCATAATTCACACCAATATACAGGCAAGTCAATCACATCAATCTACAAGCAAGACAATCGGCTATTTCACACTAAAGAGGTTCAATAAAAAATCACACAACATAAGAGAAAACGAGAGAAAAATTAAACAAACACCATTTAGATAAATATAACAAGAACACCAGAATACACACAGAGAGAACAGCAAAACAAAAGAAAAATTAACAACACCACATACAAGATTAAGCTTTTAGTGAAAGAACAAGTCTAAATGACTTGGGACTTTAATACCTATTGTAGATTATACTTAATGAGAGAGAAAACTGTTAGTTACAAAATTTGATCTACACAATTCCATAATACACGTCTTATATTTTCATCTTCTACACGAGCATAATTCACACCATTATACAGGCAAGTCAATCACATCAATCTACAAGCAAGACAATCGGCTATTTCACACTAAAGAGGTTCAATAAAAATCAAACAACACAAGAGAAAACGAGAGAAAAATTAAACAAACACAATTTAGATAAATATAACAAGAACACCAGAATACACACAGAGAGAACAGCAAAACAAAAGAAAAATTAACAACACCATATACAAGATTAAGCTTTTAGTGAAAGAACAAGTCTAAATGACTGTGGGGACAACACCATTTAGATAAATATAACAAGAACACCAGAATACACACACAGAGAACAGCAAAACAAAAGAAAAATTAACAACACCATATACAAGATTAAGCTTTTAGTGAAAGAACAAGTCTAAATGACTGTGGGGACTTTAATACCTATTGTAGATTATACTTAATGAGAGAGAAAAAATCTTAGCAAGCCAGAAAGTTTCAGAGACAAGAATTTACCAATAAACGTTGAAAAGAAGAATCAACGTTATTTTCTTCGGAACATCGCACAAAATTTTGATCTCATTTTATTGATCGAGCGAAGTATTTTGTATTTTCATCCATCTATCATCTATCTGTTCGTATCACCAAATCTCCAAATATCTTGTATTTCATTCATCGAGACAATGTAATTTGATGGGATCCGTTGGGGCACCTAAAGCTAAATTGCTAACAATAATATTGTTATCAGTTTATCTGGAGAAAATTGCTGTGGCGAAAAAATAGTGAAAGCATCTATTTTTTGGTTCTCACTAAAATTTTCTGTCCTGATTCCAACCTATCTCTAAGAGAGGTTTTTCTTCGTAGGTTGTAACCATCTGAACTCTCCTTTTAATATTGCACGCCTGCGTTGTGGGGAAACAAATGAAAATCAACATTTCTGGAGAATAACATATTGTGAGTACCTGTGATAATAAGTGTAAAGTACAAACTTCCATGTCTCTTATAACAGTTACAACTATTTATACCAAAGACACCTTCTGTTCATACCTATGGAAATAGCCATGTGGTAAAAGGTTGATTGGTCTTCATCAGCCCTGGTCTAGAGCAATTTAGGAACCTTAGGATCTTAGGAGATTGAGATAACTTTAGTCAATTGAAGACTTTCCTCTTCGTCTCGCCTAATATTTCCCCTAATTTAGCTGGTAGTTGGTACTTGACATGGTTTTCCTCTTTCATATTTTGTGCCTATAGAACCTCTTTGCATCCCAAGACCAGTAAAGTGGACAAGACAATCTCTAATCGCTTTTGAAAATTTTGTTTTGAATGGACATGGGAGAAAATTATAATCACATTTTTCGGTATCTGTTTAAATTAAGAGATCGCTTTTGAAAATTTTGTTTTGAATGGACATGGGAGAAAATTATAATCACATTTTTCGGTATCTGTTTAAATTAAGAGATTTGGACTGATCTCGGATTGATTTTTATTCTTCCAGCTGACCATTAATCTTTTTGTAATATTTCACTAAAAACTTAGAAAAAACTTCTACAATTCAAAAAGCACTTCACTGTTAACCAACTGTTAAGCACTCCATTCATTTATTTGAACAAGGAACATATGAACGTTGGGACAATGTGAACGTACATTATACGTTCATAATTACATACCTTTAGGTAGGTGGTATAGGTATATGTCACTTGCGACAGTTCTAATTAACTCTTCTTGGACGAGAAGATATTAGACGCATGTGGTCTGTATAGTAGCATGCCCATCCCGTAGTATGTCCCTCATTTAGCTCAAGTTTATTGTGCCTATGAAGGAAAATAGCAGTCCTGAGGATCTTCCTTCCCTGCACCATCTATTAGGATCAGGTCCAAGCGTCCAAGAGTTATATGATCATGGGACTAAATCAAACACGGGATAAATCAGCCGCGACCCCTGGTCCAAAGATCCCAAGAGATCAGCCCAAGGGTCACCTGTATGGGGGGTCATTGCGTGTGTACTAATCGTATCAATAAAAACTGATTGTTTTCTCATTGAACAAAACGAATGAATAATGACCGCGTTAGAATTTCACACCATTTGGTTGGCTGTTTAATTTATGAATGGAGTAGTATTTATGAATCTTGGAGCACTCCATTCATTTATTTGAACAAGGAACATATGAACGTTGGAACAATGTGAACGTACATTATACGTTCCATCATAATCATAATCACAACATACATATACCAGAGTGAGATTTACGAATATCTAGATCAAAATCATTTACATGTTTGTAAGAGAGATAACCGAATGGATTAGATCAAAATAATAGAAGTGATAATAATTATACCTAATTTTTTACATAATTCTGTAAGTAGTCTACTTTCAGAGGACACTAGGATGAAAGAGTCCCTTTTTGCCAGCAGTTCCAATAAAGTCTCGTTTATTGATGTCATTCGGGTTTAGGTTTTAAATCTTTGAGAAATTTAAGGTAATCGAAGTGAGACTGTTTTCTAGAGGATTGTCTCTAATATATCGTAGGTACGGTATGTCGCGTTGTAGAAGTGATAATAATTATAACTAATTATTTACATAATTATGTAAAATAAATAGTCTACTTTCAGAGGACACTAGGATGAAAGAGTCTCTTTTTGCCAGCAGTTCCAATAAAGTCTCGTTTATTGATGTCATTCCGGTTTAGGATTTAAATCTTTGAGAAATTTAAGGTAATCGAAGTTAGACTGTTTTCTAGAGGATTGTCTCTAATATTTCGTAGGTACAATATATCGCGTTGCGCCAGGAGACCATTTTTCATGCTCCCTGTATCCCGTATTCTATGGGTCATCATCGCAGCAATTTGTTACCAGGAAGAAAGTGCTCGTATATTATCCAAATTGGATAAAACAGATTAAGTAAAGTTATACCTCAATTATTTATTTATTGCTGCAAAATCAAGAAATGTAGTTTTGGCATCTCCACTAGACCACTACCAATTTCATTATGAAATATGAAACAATAAAAAGAATTTTGGCGTCTCCACTAATACCTAAATCATTTTCATCAAGATCTGCCTTATATCCCAACATGGGGTTTTCTTTCAATTTTTCATTCCCTGACAATCATTTTGGAAAGGTTCATCATCAAACTTGTATTTTGCAATCATATCTCTCATTGTTGTGTGTTTAAAGACGTGTTCTTTATTTGAGAGGAAAAAACAAGTCTCTAGATGTGAGTGTAATAATACATACAGGGTGGAGTTGAAATTGAATATTTTTTGGTCATCTTTAAGTTATAATTCCGAAAACTTACCGTGAAGTGATATAAAGGTGTATCTTCTCTCCGAGCAATATTCCACTGGTCAGTTCTCCAAGCAATATTCCACTGGTCAGTTTCCTGAAAAGAAAAAAAACCTACACCTTTACATATGCTGGCTTAGACTATCATATCTTGCTGGATAGAGCACCAATTGGCTGATGCCACTTATAGCTCCTCTCACCTCTCACCTATATAAGTAAGTATAAACTCAACTTGAGCTTGAGGTAGGAGTTTCTTTAGAGAGCTCTGGCAATAAAGTGCGGTACTTAACTTATCTATGTCCAAAAAATTTAATCCATGGTTTTATAGTTTATACTCGTAGGTCTTGTCCCTCCAAAGCTCAGCTAGTTGTACTGCCACTGGGGTAGATGCTTGGAGGTTCAGAAAGCTTCATATTTGGATTATTTTGTAATTCTAAGATTCGAACCCTGTATTGATGGATTCAAGATACTGCTCTATGAATATAACAAAGAAACCATGTAACAGAATAATATAAGCGTACGAATCTAATCTCCTTCAACCAGAGCAAAATCTCTTTATTTGAAATAAATACCTCGAGGCGATAACTGAGGATCGAACTCAGTCCAGCTATATAAACAAGACCAATAATAACCCCACAAGGTTATTAAAATAGTTGTAACATATTGCACCAGTTTCTGATGAAAGTTGTAATCGTTGACATTAGGCTGATGTATCGATGTTTATCATGGTGCAATATGGTGCATTATTATTAGGTAGGCATTTTTATTTTCGAGGTGTTGATATCAATTCCCTTTGGGATTCGTTCGATCCCCTTTCCATCTCCTCTCCCTATTCACACCAGGTATTTATGAATCTTGGAGCACTCCATTCATTTATTTGAACAAGGAACATATGAACGTTGGAACAATGTGAACGTACATTATACGTTCATAATTACATACCTTTAGGTAGGTGGTATTAGGTATATGTCACTTGCGACAGTTCTAATTAACCTTTTGAAGGCTAACTGCTGAGTGGCTTTGTTTGAATTGTTTGTAATAAAGTAGGTAGCTTCTGTTCTGTGGTTGAAATGGTAGGTACCTACATCCTACAATGGCAATTGCCTTTATCTACAACATTGTATACAGAAGGTCCTTTGTTGCAGAAATTTTTCTCATTTTCTGCTTCAATGTTCATTAAATTCTATGTATTGGTAGCCAAAAATGAAATGTCTTTGAGATACTCATAGATCATCTAATAGACTATTTTATTAGGGGGTTTTAGGCCTGAAATTATTCTCAAAGGATGAGGAAAGGTCGGTAAAACAGCTCAGATTTTCAAATACCTACATTCGTGAAAAATTCAAAGGGCCACGAAAATAAGGCCAAAAACCTACTGCACACTAGAAAATTAAGAACTTTTGTCACATTTACCAAAATTATTTATTATTTTCTTTGTTAACTTATTTATTAAACATGAAAAAATGGATCTATCTTTTTTTTTTATCAACATGGATTTTCTAATTTAAGATTTGAGTACCTATCTAAGCTTTGAACGCGCAAATATGAGGGGTACTTCCCCCTGGTAGAGCAATTATTTGGATTAGGGGGTTTTAGGCCTGAAATTATTCTCAAAGCGTCATATCTGGCAACACTGTTGCAAACCTCATGCATCTGGCAACACTGTTGGATTCATTGGAAATGGAATCTGAGGTTAGCTTGCTGGAAAATGTCTCGTGTAACTCGTGTTGTAAAATTAATATAATTGTGATAAAATGTTAAATGTAAAATGCCAATAAAGTGTTCAAGTGTTAAATGTATATAAATGTACCCTCTTCTTATATTCCCTGACATATAATATAACGTAACACAATATGACGTGGCGACGAGGATGGGATTTCGGAGGAGTCTCTCTCTTAGTTGATTATTTTTTATACCATATACAATTCGTACTTTTAATATTAGGGCCACGAAAATAAGGCAATAGAAATACGATCAACGTACATATGGGACCTGGCTCCGAATAATAATAATATGATAAATTTGATGATTGAAAAAAGTTTACCATAAAACAATCAAACAACGCCCCTCAATCAGTTTCAATTTATACATGCATTGTTTTCAATACAATAAGTTTTGTTCCAAATTTACGAATACGATCAACGTACATATGGGACCTGGCTCCGAATAATAATAATAATATGATAAATTTGATCATTGAAAAAAGTTTACCATGAAACAATCAAACAACGCCCCTCAATCAGTTTCAATTTATTCATGCATTGTTTTCAATACAATAAGTTTTGTTCCAAATTTTCAGTGCAGAGATATTCCTAACTGGATATTTATGTCATAACTTTTCAATTTGATTTTATTGAAAAAGTTAAATGAAGTTGACGAAGTTTAAATTGGCAGAGATTTAGGTACCTACTTAATAGAAGCTCACAAACGAAATTTTCGATGTTCATGAATCAAAACAGAAAACTATTACTCAGGGAGTACCTACAGTATTAACAAATTTAAGTCTGATTTTTTTGGTTTCCGAATGACTTTTTCTGAAGTTCAAGTTTTCCATATCTCGAGAAGAAAAAAATCGATAAAAACCTCTCTTTCATCTCACGCTTACGACCTTATCATAGCTTCATCACCTCATAAATTAATAGAAGCTCACAAACGAAATTTTCGATGTTCATGAATCAAAACAGAAAACTATTACTCAGAAATAGGAAATAAGGGAGTACCTACAGTATTAACAAATTTAAGGTTTCCGAATGACTTTTACTGAAGTTCAAGATTTCCATATCTCGAGAAGAAAAAAATCGATAAAAACCTCTCTTTCATCTCACGCTTACGACCTTATCATAGCTTCATCACCTCATAAAATATTAATCAGAAATAGGAAATAAGGGAGTACCTACAGTATTAACAAATTTAAGTCTTATTTTTTTGGTTTCCGAATGACTTTTTCTGAAGTTCAAGATTTCCATATCTTGAGAAGAAAAAAATCGATAAAAACTGCTCTTTCATCTCACGCTTACGACCTTATCATAGCTTCATCACCTCATAAACCGATTCCTGTTTCTTGCTGATGGGAACCAAAAGTTGTAATGACGAACCAAAACAACCTACGTAAAAACAGACAATGAGTAGAAACTTACGGTCACGGAAGAATAGTTTGGTTTCATGGCAAAACTCGAAGTTCTACGGTAAACAACATGTCGTGGAAACTGCATTCGCTGACGCTACCCAACTACAAACCCAACCAAAAGAAACCAACCTAGCTCTCACACACAGAATAAGAAATGTAATTTGAGTCCCCGTGTAAAGTTTCAGGTTTCAAGAAGAAATATGTACAAGAAACTTTTTTTATTCAAATTGTAGGAGCTCCCACTTTGCTCATGAAGTGTACTTCCGTTCCACACGTGGACACGGACAGTGTCTTATAGCTATTGTTGCCAATCAACAATGGAATCAATATTATTATTACTACTATCACTACTTACCTATTATAATTATGTAGGTAGAGGGAGGGTTTATATTTACAATTAACCATGTTACAATCTGAGGAGACGTTGACAACAATATTTACAATCAAGAGGGAGAGATCTTAAAGATATAATTTGTCATAACAGTCATTAGTCATTATAATTCATTCATTAAGTACAAAGGATTGTGAACACAATATTAAGGAGCGCGGTAGCGCTCCGCCCCGCCAAGTCAAGATAATAAACATGGTAGGTTATTGAGAAATTTAGCATCTCCACCAATTGTAACTACTCTGTGAGCCAGATTTCTCTTGGGGAATTTAGCATCTCCACCATTTTTAATAACTTTATTGTATGTGTTTTTCTAATCAAGCTTGTCACTCGCAAAGGACGAACTGTACTCCTATTTGACATCAGGATAGAATCTACGCCAATCATAAAATAAACCATGTGGGCTCCCGGAGTACGATAAATTACCATCGTTAGTTGTATAGGTAGGCATCTCCACCAATTGTAATACTGGAGTCCAGTTTTCTCTTGGGGAATTTAGCATCTCCACCATTTTTAATAACTTTATTGTATGTGTTTTTCTAATCAAGCTTGTCTCTCGCAAAGGACGAACTGTACTCCTATTCGACATCAGGATAGAATCTACGCCAATCATAAAATAAACCATGTGGGCTCCCGGAGTACGATAAATTACCATCGTTAGTTGTATAGGTACTTACCTACAGCACCTAGGTCTCCATTCTTGGCATCTAGCTACAAGGCTATCCCTATAACTCAAATCCAACACTCGAGAGGCGAGAGTTCCATATACCACCACAGGAAAACCAATATGAATAAGAAACGAATAAATAACACAACTTATAATGAAATAAAGTGAGCAAACGTAATAAAATAAAACTACCTCATTAAAACAAACTCTACAATAACCGAACCAACCAATAAAATAAATAAAATAATCATAACTATCTAAATATTCTAAATAAACAATATTTATTTTATTCTATGAAAACTAATATTTTCGCTTACAATTTATATTAATACTTTGTATATTATAAATATACAAATGACATTATACAGTGTAGTACTATAGTAGGTAGTACGAGTATGTACTCGTATGTGCATACCAAAATACTCGTATAGGTAACTAAATTTTCCACTAAACTTGCCTTTTTTGGGGATATCTTTACATACCTACAGACTACAGAGCACCTAAAATACACGTAATTTGTTATCATAATTAACGGATGACGATGATCTAATGTAGGATCGATATACAAATCGTAGACCTTTTTCTCAAAATGTCATCCTGTATAATGTCCGGTTTTTGCCGTCCATTTGCCATTTCTGAATTGCACTCGGAAGTTTCGAGTATAAAGGGATATTGAAATAATTCCAAATCTGTGCATAAGTCAAGTCGAATGTCGAAATAATCTGTAAAACAAAGACAATGTTCTAATGACCATTATGTTCGTCCAACTACATAGCCACCCCGTATCTCGGTTGTATGTATTCTGTTGTTGTTTTTAATATACATACATACTTGGTGTTTTTTCTCTTCTCTTTCTTCTTAATATTTTGTATAATTTCTATTCTACACACCTGGGTGGGATAGTGCCTATTCTAATGACTATTATATTCGTCCAACTACATAGCCACCCCGTATCTCGGTTGTATGTATTCTGTTGTTTTTTAATATACCTACATACATACTTGGTGTTTTTTCTCTTCTCTTTCTTCTTAATATTTTGTATAATTTCTATTCTACACACCTGGGTGGGATAGTGCCTAAAGGTTTCATAAATCTTACCACGTTAATAAGAGATTGTAAATCATTTTACAAGTTAACGCGTTTCATTTGACGCTGCGAGAGAGGAGGTCTCAGTGCCGATCTGGGGGACTGAGATGATCGTGCTGGAAAAGTAGAACTTTCAGACATTGTGCAGCGCTGATCCTGAATTTTCTGTGCGGTGGAAAAGTAGAAGAAGAAGGAAAAAAAGAAGTTGAAATGGCCAGAATACTAAAACTCTTTTCAGCCCTCTTAACAGCTGGGTTAGCTAGTAGGGCAGAGCGTCTGCCTTGTAAGAGCTAGATCGCGGGTTCGGTTCCCACCCGGGGCAACTTTTATACTGAACATATGAGGTTCGTTTTCGGAACGGCTGGATATCTCCTATCCTGTCTTCCTTCTTTCTTCGCTTTCGGGACAAAAGAAAAAAAACTAGCCCTCCTAAGATACATAATGTGTAAATGTCTCCCTCCCATTTTCAAACAGAAATAAGGTAAACAAACCATTCTTTTTATGCGGAACTCATTCCTGATGATCTTGTTTGTCTATCAAGTTTTGTCCTTTCCGGCATTAGAGGGACTTGTCAGTCCTATTCTGTTACAATGAACTAGGCATGAAAAAAGTAATTTCCTATCTTTTTAAAAATTCAACCAATGATTCCTAAGGTGTGCCCAAACATAGTCGACTGGCCGTCGATCGACGAGGTAAAACTACATTGTCGAGGCAGTGTGGACGGGTCAGTCGACATCGATCGCCCGGGGCAACTTTTATACTGAACATATGAGGTTCGTTCTCGGAACGGCTGAATTTCTCCCACCCTGTCTTCTTCACTTTCGGGATAAAAGAAAAAAAAACTAGCCCTCTTAAGACACATAATGTGTAAATGTCTCCCTCCCATTTTCAAACAGAAATAAGGTAAACAAACCATTCTTTTTATGCTGAACTCATTCCTGATGATCTTGTTTGTCTTTCAAGTTTTGTCCTTTCCGGCATTAGAGGGACTTGTCAGTCCTATTCTGTCACAATAAACTAGGTATGAAAAAGGTAATTTCCTATCTTTTTAAAAATTCAACCAATGATTCCTAAGATGTGCCCAAACATAGTCGACTGGCCGTCGATCGACGAGGTAAAACTACATTGTCGAGGCAGTGTGGACGGGTCAGTCGACATCGATCGAGGACCGGTCGACTATGTGTGATCGCACCTTTACAATACCTTCTTAAAATCTCTGTTCAGCCTAGTTAGTTTAGTTGGTAGTGCGTCTGCCTTGTAAGCGCTAGGCCGCGGGTTCGATTCCCGCCCGGTTCGGATTTTATCCTGATGGGATAATGTTCGTTCTCGGAACTCGGCTGACTTTCTCCTATCCTGTCTTCCTTCTCTCTTCGATTTTGGGACGATAAGACCACAGCAGTTACACGATAAGACCATAACAGTTAAAAAAAATCTCTAGTTTGTAAGAATTGTAAGTTGAGGTGTATGAATCAGTTGACACTACACCACTGACCAACTGCATAAAACATACTCATATTTTACTCCTTATTATTATTTCTAAATATTCAATTATTAAACACAATAATAATAAGCTCTGGATCTCATCAGTATCATCACAATCACAAGTGAGCGATCTACTCGTATGGCTCTGCCCATGTATCATGGCATCGCCTTACTTTTAATGGCTCATTAAAAAACACTTAAAAAGTGTTTTTGAAAGAAAGAAAAAAAAAGTTCAAACATTTTTTCTTTCTTAAGAAGATCCAACTTTTACCCCCTTTGAGATATGAGTGTATGAGTTTTATGTGTATGATGTATGAGTATATGGAGCTTGGTGAAAAAGCTTTGGCTGTGCAGCTTACACCCTCAGATAGAGATCAATAGAAGAAAGCCATTTCAAGCCCCCTTCTAGTAGATGCGAGGTATGATTTGATTACTATCAGAAAACTAGTGTAAAATGAACATTACATTTTTGATGTGCCTATCATTTTGGTTCGTATGACATATCCACCAAAAACCTACTGCACACTAGAAAATTAAGAACTTTTGTCACATTTACCAAAATTATTTATTATTTTCTTTGTTAACTTATTTATTAAACATGAAAAAATGGATCTATCTTTTTTTTTTATCAACATGGATTTTCTAATTTAAGATTTGAGTACCTATCTAAGCTTTGAACGCGCAAATATGAGGGGTACTTCCCCCTGGTAGAGCAATTATTTGGATCCCAATTTCCAAAGTGGTTAATTGGTGCCAAAGCATATTGCAAGCGTTAGATGGTTAATGTTAACATGGAATATGATTTATGATCCCTCAAGTCCTCACTTACTCCAAATTTGCAAGTTTTAACAGCCTGGGCTCGATTTTAATAAGGCGCGTAAAACATTTCAGACCATCAAAGTGGTTTAGCTTTTTTTCTGCCTGAAATCTTTTCGCTGTGAGTTACGAGCTTTTGACAGTAAACAAGATTGATTTCTGATCCTCTGAGCTACCTACTGTACCAGGCCAGGGGTGTTAACCATTCTTTGGCCCCAAGGATTTTACTGGTAAAAATTTAGCATCTCCAGCAATTGTAACTACTCTGTGGGCCAGATTTCTTTTGGGAAATTTAGCATCTCCACCAATCATAATACTGGAGTCCAGTTTTCTCTTGGGGAATTTAGCATCTCCAGCAATTGTAACTACTCTGTGGGTCAGATTTCTTTTGGGAAATTTAGCATCTCTACCAATCATAATACTGGAGTCCAGTTTTCTCTTGGGGAATTTAGCATCTCCAGCAATTGTAACTACTCTGTGGGCCAGATTTCTTTTGGGAAATTTAGCATCTCCACCAATCATAATACTGGAGTCCAGTTTTCTCTTGGGGAATTTAGCATCTCCACCAATTTTAATAACTTTATTGTAGACTGTGTGTTTTTCCAATCAAGCTTGTCACTCGCAAAGGACGAACTGTACTCCTATTCGACATCAGGATAGAATCTACGCCAATCATAAACTAAACCATGTGGGCTCCCGGAGTACGATAAATTACCATCGTTAGTTGTATAGGTACTTACCTACAGCACCTAGGTCTCCATTCTTGGCTTCAGGGTCGCTTTACTTCAGAATATTGGTAAACTCAAATGAGCGACTGGTAACTTACGACCCTGCCGTTGAAATGGTCTTTCTACGTACATATTTGTTTGTAAACAGCTAGCCAGCGGCGCGCCGCGACGTGGCGATAGCACGTTGAATGTATTATACCAATTCCTAATGGTTCACTAAAGTTGGGTAACGTTTCGCGTGGTTAGTATCCGGATGGTTAACCGTTTGGGCAATCGCGTTCTGCTGGCTTTTCCCAGAGGCTCAGGGTGAGGTTAATGTGAGGAAGCGGGGAGTTTGTGGTCGAACGGAGGGTAAAACCCCCTTCAAATGATTCAGTAGTCATCAGCTCATCACATAACTTGCTGACGTTTCCAATACATTTCGGGCATCGTGTGCTAGTAAATAACTAAAGAAGAGGCACGGACAAAGTTTAATAAATCATAATTCTAAATAGGTTATACAGTTTTATATTACTACAATCTGTGGTACCTCTACACCCGAGCATAATCTTTGTGCACAAAATATGAAGAAGGAGTTCTTATTTTACTCTAACAATCTTGCCATACGAGACAGTGTGTAAGTTTGACGGAATGTTTTGTGTAATACCTAAATGACACTGCTGAGGCCAAAACTTGGCCAGTGATGCTCTGCCTTGTACCTACCTTAACTCTTGAGGACTCTAATGAGGGATTGAGGAGCATACTATTGAGGAGAAAAGAAAGAAAAATCCCTTTTTCATAGTTTTGCTGAGAGGCATTTTAAGGTTGCAATGGTACAATTCACTTGTAACATCTAAACATCTTGTACGCACATATTTTCTTCTGATTCGGATAATATTGCAGACTATAAGACTTCCATCCATACAATACATATTTGCTCTACAAATTCCACATCCTGGATCCTCTCATATTTCAACAACTATGTAGAACGAGTTTAACTTGATCCTAGTCATATTTCCTTCGAAGTTACATCCTGTGTGGAGAACATATTTGAAGATCTGTCCAGATATGACTTTGTTATATTTTCAATAATTAATACACGTACAACAACACCAACTCTGGGATACTTTGTTTTAGGTGTTCTACACCCGCCTTGCTGTTTGGTGCTCTGATTTAATATTTGGTCTTATATACCTATATCTCCTTGCAGGCATTCGAACCGTCTTATCGTGATTGAAAATTAATACACCTATTTCCTATGTATATCTATATCTCCTTGCAGGCATTCGAACCGTCTTATCGTGATTGAAAATTAATACACCTATTTAATTTTATGAATCCTTCTTTCTCTGTACCAGGCCAGGGGTGTTAACCATTCTTTGGCCCCAAGGATTTTACTGGTAATGAGTAATTAGCAAGAACCCAGACTGTAATGCCCCTCGGAACGGCTGGATTTCTCCCATCCTGTCTTCCTTCTTTCTTCGCTTTCGGGATAAAAGAAAAAAAACTAGCCCTCCTAAGATACATAATGTGTAAATGTCTCCCTCCCATTTTCAAACAGAAATAAGGTAAAAAAACCATTCTTTTTGTGCGGAAATCATTCCTGATGATCTTGTTTGTCTTTCAAGTTTTGTCCTTTCCGGCATTAGAGGGACTTGTCAGTCCTATTCTGTCACAATAAACTATGTCGCGTTGCGCCAGGAGACCACTTTTCATGCTCCCTGTATCCCGTATTCTATGGGTCATCATCGCAGCAATTTGTTACCAGGAAGAAAGTGCTCGTATATTATCCAAATTTTCGAAGCTTATAATTATTATTACACCATCAGAGCTGAAAATTGATTCACACCTGTCCTCATGGCTCCTCGAAAATGATGCATTGTATGCAAGTGCCCTATGTCGCGTTGCGCTAGGAGACCATTTTTCATGCTCCCTGTATCCCTATGGGTAATCTATGGGTCATCATCGCAGCAATGTGTTACCAGGAAGAAAGTGCTCGTATATTATCCAAATTTTCGAAGCTTATAATTATAATTATTATTACACCATCAGAGCTGAAAATTGATTCACACCTGTCCTCATGGCTCCTCGAAAATGATGCATTGTATGCAAGTGCTGAGTTCATCACAAACCCACGTATAAAACTTTTTATGTGTTTATTTTCCTTTTATTTTATTTTTTTTTCCAGGGGATAAGTAATTGATTTTTTATGATTAACAAGCTGGGTCCGTCCCTCCGGGAATTTTTGTGCATTTGGTCGCGCTTGGTATAAAACTTTTTATGTGTTTATTTTCCTTTTATTTTATTTTTTTCCAGGGGATAAGTAATTGATTTTTTATGATTAACAAGCTGGGTCCGTCCCTCCGGGAATTTTTGTGCATTTGGTCGCGCTTCGAGCTCCCTTGTTTACGGTGGCGCTGCGCGCTCCCTATTACTTCATAATATATGTACCTTGTACCTACATACTTTCATGTAATGATAGGTCGACCAGGTTTGGATAAGTCCTTCTATGGGGACAGACAGACAGACGACACCGAAGCGAATACAATAGTCCGTCCCTTATACCAGCGCTGCGCGCTCCCTATTACTTCATGATATATGTACCTACATACTTTCATGTAATGATAGGTCGACCAGGTTTGGATAAGTCCTTCTATGGGGACAGACAGACAGACAGACGACACCGAAGCGAATACAATAGTCCGTCCCTTATACCTTTTTATTACTATCGTAATAATAAAGGAAGGACGGACTAAAAATAGGTAGTATCAGTTTGATCAAAATATAGAATGTTGATTTACGTGAACACATCAAGGTGAGAGGGAAAGATGGTAATAAATTAAATAAAAAAATAAATTGAAAAACTATTAGGTACCTATAGGTAGGTCTATTTTTTTTTAACATAACGTTGTACATATTTCCCTTTTTTCAATTAATTAATTACTAATACCTTCCCATCTATAAATATTGAAAAGTACCTTTATTTTTAAAAATTCAACCAAGGATTCTTAAGGTGTGCCCAAACATAGTTGACCGGCCGTCGATCGACGAGGTAAACTTACTTGGTCGAGGCAGAGGACGGGTCAATCGCCATCGATCGATGGCCGGTCGCCTATGTGTGGACACACCTTGATAGAAAAACCTAGGGGAATCCAAGCTGAAAAGTCGACTATGTGTGGACACACCTTTCCAATATCTTCTTACAATCTCTGGTTTGTAAGTTGAGGTTTATAACTACACCACTGACCAACTGCATAAAACATACTCATATTTTACTCCTTATTATTATTTCTAAATATTCAATTATTAAACACAATAATAATAAGCTCTGGATCTCATCAGTATCATCACAATCACAAGTGAGCGATCTACTCGTATGGCTCTGCCCATGTATCATGGCATCGCCTTACTTTTAATGGCTCATTAAAAAACACTTAAAATGTGTTTTTGAAAGAAAGAAAAAAAAGTTCAAACTTTTTTTTTCTCTCTTAAGAAGATCCAACTTTTACCCCCTTTGAGATATGAGTGTATGAGTTTTATGTGTATGATGTATGAGTATATGGAGCTTGGTGAAAAAGCTTTGGCTGTGCAGCTTACACCCTCAGATAGAGATCAATAGAAGAAAGCCATTTCAAGCAGTGTTTTTGAAAGAAAGAAAAAAAAAGTTCAAACATTTTTTCTTTCTTAAGAAGATCCAACTTTTACCCCCTTTGAGATATGAGTGTATGAGTTTTATGTGTATGATGTAGGTATGAGTGTATGGAGCTTGGTGAAAAAGCTTTGGCTGTGCAGCTTACACCCTCAGATAGAGATCAATAGAAGAAAGCCATTTCAAGCCCCCTTCTAGTAGATGTGAGGTATGATTTGATTACTATCAGAAAACTAGTGTAAAATGAACATTACATTTGATGTGCCTATCATTTTGGTTCGTATGACATATCCACTAAAAAACCTACTGCACATTAGAAAATTAAGAATTTTTGTCGCATTCACTAAAATTATTCATTTTATTTATTTCGTAATGTAAAAACATGCCTAGATGTGAGTAATTATGTAGCTATTTTTTTTTCTTCTTTTTTTATCAACATGGACTTCCTAATTTAAGATGTGAGTACCTAAACTTTGAACGCGCAAATACGTGGGGTACTTCCCCCTGGTAGAGCAATTATTTGGATACAAATTTCCAATGTGGTTAATTGGTGCCAAAGCATATTGCAAGCGTTAGATGGTTAATGTTAACATGGCATATGATTTATGATCCCTCAAGTCCTCACTTACTCCAAATTTGCAAGTTTTAACAGCCTGGTTCGATTTTAATAAGGCGCGTAAAAACTAAGAAACCTACTGCACATTAGAAAATTAAGAACTTTTGTCACATTTACCAAAATTATTTATTATTTTCTTTGTTCTTATTTATTAAACATGAAAAAATGGATCTATCTTTTTTTTATCAACATAGATTTTCTAATTTAAGATTTGAGTACCTATCTAAGCTTTGAACGCGCAAATATGAGGGGTACTTCCCCCTGGTAGAGCAATTGTTTGGATCCCAATTTCCAAAGTGGTTAATTGGTGCCAAAGCATATTGCAAGCGTTAGATGGTTAATGTTAACATGGCATATGTATGATTTATGATCCCTCAAGTCCTCACTTACTCCAAATTTGCAAGTTTTAACAGCCTGGTTCGCTTTTAATAAGGCGCGTAAAACATTTCAGACCATCAAAGTGGTTTAGCTTTTTTTCTGCTTGAAATCTTTTCGCTGTGAAGTTACGAGCTTTTGACAGTAAACAAGATTGATTTCTGATCCTCTGAGCTACCTACTCTACCAGGCCAGGGGTGTTAACCATTCTTTGGCCCCAAGGATTTTACTGGTAATGAGTAATTAGCAAGAACCCAGACTGTAATGCCCATCTCAAATTGATTGATGTTTAAGCGTTGTTTACTTTGCTTAAACAAACAAGAGTTACCTCTAAACTACCTATGTACGTACGTAATATCTGCTATCTTTAGGTAGGTACGAAATGATTTTTTGGTTCAGAATGTTTTGCTTCTTTTGAAAGATCTTCACAATGCAGATCCCAGGGCGAACCAATATATAATTTAACGGTTTGGTCTAATTGATGGACCAAAAGTACCATTTTTTGTCAAAACACTACAAAAGTTAAGAGATATGTAGGTACATATACCCTGATTTTTATGCCATGTAGGTAGTTACCCATCACCCATCAATAACCGAGCTATATTGCCCAACTTAAAATCACCCATCAGATTCTTGTATACGAACAAACTTCTTCGATAGTTCTTTGAACACTTTTATGTTCATTTGGATCCCAATTTCCAAAGTGGTTAATTGGTGCCAAAGCATATTGCAAGCGTTAGATGGTTAATGTTAACATGGAATATGATTTATGATCCCTCAAGTCCTCACTTACTCCAAATTTGCAAGTTTTAACAGCCTGGGCTCGATTTTAATAAGGGCGTAAAAACATTTCAGACCATCAAAGTGGTTTAGCTTTTTTTCTGCCTGAAATCTTTTCGCTGTGAGTTACGAGCTTTTGACAGTAAACAAGATTGATTTCTGATCTTCTGAGCTACCTACTCTACCAGGCCAGGGGTGTTAACCATTCTTTGGCCCCAAGGATTTTACTGGTAATGAGTAATTAGCAAGAACCCAGACTGTTGTGCCCATTTGTACCAGGCCAGGGGTGTTAACCATTCTTTGGCCCCAAGGATTTTACTGGTAATGAGTAATTAGCAAGAACCCAGACTGTAATGCCCATCTCAAATTGATTGATGTTTAAGCGTTGTTTACTTTGCTTAAACAAACAAGAGTTACCTCTAAACTACCTATGTACGTACGTAATATCTACTATCTTTAGGTACCAAATGATTTTTTGGTTCAGAATATTTTGCTTCTTTTGAAAGATCTTCACAATGCAGATCCCAGGGCGAACCAATATAGTTTTAACGGTTTGGTCTAATTGATGGACCAAAAGTACCATTTTTTGTCAAAACACTACAAAAGGAGATATGTAGGCACATATACCCTAATCTTTATGCTATGTAGATAGTTACCCATCAATATTCGAGCTATATTGCCCAAGTTAAAATCACCCATCAGATTCTTGTATACGAACAAACTTCTTCGATAGTTCTTTGAACACTTTTATGTTCAGAAATCTGCTCCGTATACCAAATGATTTTTTGGTTCAGAATGTTTTGCTTCTTTTGAAAGACCTTCACAATGCAGATCCCAGGGCGAACCAATATAATTTTAACGGTTTGGTCTAATTGATGGACCAAAAGTACCATTTTTTGTCAAAACACTACAAAAGTTAAGATTAAGAGATATGTAGGTACATATACCCTGATCTTTATGCTATGTAGGTAGTTACCCATCAATATTCGAGCTATATTGCCCAACTTAAAATCACCCATCAGATTCTTGTATACGAACAAACTTCTTCGATAGTTCTTTGAACACTTTTATGTTCAGAAATCTGCTCCGTATATCTAGGCGTTAAATCATTCGGTTCGGACTAAAAACTAATGTAGTTAGAGGTGTGAGAATTTGTATACTGTGGCATAGCGAACTTCGGCTATTGATACTACCTAACTTAATGACTTGGTCAAGACACAGGGAGTGCCAAGTGTGGTGCAACTGCAACCCGAAGTCTTTTTCTGCTCCAGGCTGTACGCTCAGGGTCGCTTTACTTCAGAATATTGGTATAAACTCAAATGAGCGACTGGTAACTTACGACCCTGCCGTTGAAATGGTCTTTCTACGTACATATTTGTTTGTAAACAGCTAGCCAGCGGCGCTCCGCGACGTGGCGATAGCACGTTGAATGTAATATACCAGTTCCTAATGGTTCACTAAGGTTGGGTAACGTTTCGCGTGGTTAGTATCCGGATGGTTAACCGTTTGGGCAATCGCTTTCTGCTGGCTTTTCCCAGAGGCTCAGGGTGAGGTTAATGCGAGGAAGCGGGGAGCTTGTGGTCGAACGGAGGATAAAACCCCCTTCAAATGATTCAGTAGTCATCAGCTCATCACATAACTCGCTGACGTTTCCAATACATTTCGGGCATCATGTGCTAGTAAATAACTAAAGAAGAGGCACGGACAAAGTTTAATAAATCATAATTCTAAATAGGTTATACAGTTTTATGCGCCGCGACACGGCGATAGCACGTTGAATGTATACCAGTTCCTAATGGTTCACTAAAGTTGGGTAAGGTTTCGCGTGGTTAGTATCCGGATGGTTAACCGTTTGGCCAATCGCGTTCTGCTGGCTTTTCCCAGAGGCTCAGGGTGAGGTTAATGTGAGGAAGCGGGGAGCTTGTGTTCGAACGGAGGGTAAAAACCCCTTCAAATGATTCAGTAGTCATCAGCTCATCACATAACTCGCTGACGTTTCCAATACATTTCGGGCATCGTGTGCTAGTAAATAACTAAAGAAGAGGCACGGACAAAGTTTAATAAATCATAATTCTAAATAGGTTATACAAAATTGTCTTTTACTTTTGATTGGTTCAGGTCTTCAAAGCAAAAAGTTTCTTGTCTTTTATAGACAATGTAAGTTTTTTTTAGTCCGTTTTTTATTTTGCTAAAACAAAATGTCAGAAGAACTCAGTGTATCACAGCAGGGCAGTAGTTTGTTCTGTTGTGTCTATATACTTGTAATATAGACCATGTTCTAGAAGCTGGATACAGATCGTTGTCTATAACTTTTAGGTATAGATGAGAGTATTAAAGCATCATCTTTAAAACAACACCATCTATTTTTACTTTGAGATTTAACTTTCTTATAGTATTCGGCTGGATAATCACCAAACCATTCCAGCGAGGCAGGACATTTTAGAGCTCATTAGTTCTTTCTTGTGCACACCTATAAAGAAAACATGTAAATATTTGATCTATCAGAAGCTTTTCAACCATTCCAGCGAGGCAGGACATTTTAGAGCTCATTAGTTCTTTCTTGTGCACACCTATAAAGAAAACATGTAAATATTTGATCTACCTGGATAATCACCAAACCATTCCAGCGAGGCAGGACATTTTAGAGCTCATTAGTTCTTTCTTGTGCACACCTTTAAAGAAAACATGTAAATATTTGATCTATCAGAAGCTTTTCAGCTTGGTTTCCGTTAGTAGGTTTCTCTATCAGACAGACATCAAAGTAGCTTGGAGAGTAGCGCATCTCCTTGTAAGCTCTTGGTCAAGGGTTCGATTCCCACCCGGGGTGAGCTTTATCGTAAACAGATAAGGTTCATTCTCGGAACGGCTTGTTTTCTCCTATAATCCTCTCCGTCTCTCTTCGATTTTGGGACGATAAGACCTTAGCAGTTACAATTAGTTCAATCAAACCTTTAAAAAAAGTGGATGTACGAGTATGTAAGTATTCAATAAGAATTAATGTGCACCTCTACCATGTGTGGAATTGTGGACTCTCTGGTGCAAGTCTCCAAAAGTGCAAGTGCACTACAAAATCTGAAAACCGAAACCCTCCGATTGTCAGTCAACTGTGGCGATCAATACGTCACAGAGCCAAGAAAGAACGATATTTTCTAACCGTTTCCAATGGCCAAATGGTCAATAAGTGCACGATTTGATCTATCAGAAGCTTTTCAGCTTGGTTTCCCTTAGTAGGTTTCTCTATCAGACAGACATCGAAGTAGCTTGGAGGGTAGCGCATCTCCTTGTAAGCTCTTGGTCAAGGGTTCGATTCCCACCCGGGGCGAGCTTTATCGTAAACAGATAAGGTTCGTTCTCGGAACGGTCTGTATCTCCTATAATCCTCTCCGTCTCTCTTTAATTTTGGGACGATAAGACCTTAGCAGTTACAATTAGTTCAATCAAACCTTTAAAAAAAGTGGATGTACGAGTATGTAAGTATTCAATATACCTATATCTCCTTGCAGGCATTCGAACCGTCTTATCGTGATTGAAAATTAATACACCTATTTAATTTTATGAATCCTTCTTTCTCGCATATTGAATCAATATTTCTCTTCTCCTGATGATTATGATGATATCGTTTCATTTTGTTTTTTCTCCACCCGAAACTACTTAGAGAAATAAGATCTTTGTTGTTTGAGGCCTGCTGGTACGTCACGTCTTCATATAATAAAAAGAATACATCCAAGCCTAAGTTATACTGAGAAAAATCAGATCAATGCAACCTCGCGGCTCAACTTTGTTCTTCGTTGAGTTCATTGGTTATTTTTACACACATTTCCCCTCAGTATCAATTCGATTTTCCATATGGATCCACAGGGGTACGGTCTATGTGCTGAGATTATCAAAAATAGGTTATCATGTGCCAACATTATGATAAAAATCTTATCACGAAAAAGTCTGAAATCAATCATAATAAAACTAGTGGATATAAAAGGACTCCGTTATGGCCGACCAACAGTATAGAAGAACCGACCACAACAGTATAGTGGGTTAGTGATTATAATGATGTCCTGTGATTTTCCTATGATGAAATTTGAAAAATAGTTGATTATATTCCATTAGGTATTTGATCAGGTGCCTCATTAGATACCTATAACGTACCTTACCTATATCACCTTTAAAGTAGTGATATAGATATACCCAATGAAACCCACCCATAAACCCTAAAGTAGGCCAAAGAACTGAAAGAGGGCGGTTATCCGAGTTAAACAGATACATCTACATACCCTACATTGATATGCCTCTAGGAATCTATATAATTATTTGTAACCCAAGACGTTTAGGGTGTCCGCGGTTGCTTTATTTAGGTATGTAAAAGATGCTTATTAGTTTTATCACAAAAGATAGAAAATCCCTCTGCCCGTTATCCTCACAAGTCAGAGTGAGCAATAGAGAATTTCCTCGAGAGAAGGGTTCTGTACAAAGTTCTTGAGGAAGCTTAGTGCTCTTTCAAGTTACAAAGTTTGGAGCATTAACTTTTAATATGAAAAGATCGTTTACACCTTTTTAATCAATAACATAATCCTTCACATCACATTGGGATGAGAGAATGTCTATGGGGAATTCAGAACTGGAGTTGTCAATAAATCAAAATAGAGCTTTGATTTATAGCATGGGCCCCACTCAACCGCTCAGGGCCGTCAGCAGCCCCACTGGGCC
>NW_007378658.1:86009-93480 GCF_000475195.1 Diaphorina citri
TTAGTTGGTAGTGCGTCTGCCTTGTAAGCGCTAGGCCGCGGGTTCGATTCCCGCCCGGTTCGGATTTTATCCTGATGGGATAATGTTCGTTCTCGGAACTCGGCTGACTTTCTCCTATCCTGTCTTCCTTCTCTCTTCGATTTTGGGACGATAAGACCATAACAGTTTAAAAAAATCTCTGGTTTGTAAGAATTGTAAGTTGAGGTGTATGAATCAGTTGACACTACACCACTGACCAACTGCATAAAACATACTCATATTTTACTCCTTATTATTATTTCTAAATATTCAATTATTAAACACAATAATAATAAGCTCTGGATCTCATCAGTATCATCACAATCACAAGTGAGCGATCTACTCGTATGGCTCTGCCCATGTATCATGGCATCGCCTTACTTTTAATGGCTCATTAAAAAACACTTAAAATGTGTTTTTGAAAGAAAGAAAAAAAAGTTCAAACTTTTTTTTTCTCTCTTAAGAAGATCCAACTTTTACCCCCTTTGAGATATGAGTGTATGAGTTTTATGTGTATGATGTATGAGTATATGGAGCTTGGTGAAAAAGCTTTGGCTGTGCAGCTTACACCCTCAGATAGAGATCAATAGAAGAAAGCCATTTCAAGCCCCAGTAGATGCGAGGTATGATTAAATTTGATTACTATCAGAAAACTAGTGTAAAATGAACATTACATTTTTGATGTGCCTATCATTTTGGTTCGTATGACATATCCACCAAATCATTTACCACCTAGGTAATAGAGAAAGTGTTATTTTCGAACTTAAAGCAAGATCAGCTTTGAAATCCATATGGACCTACCACGAATTTTAAGAGTGACCGCAGAAGAATTTCCTGATGGAAGACCTTTTTTAACTCATGAAGATATATCATAAAATGTTATACATAATTATGTAGTTACTTCTGAGAGTTCTGAGTATCAATAAAATCACATGACATGTCTTTGAATCAATTCCAAGTCAAATTCTTATACCTAACTAGGTAGGCAACTCAAATGAAGGGTTGTACCAAGCTGCGTCAGTTGCGACTACTATCCTGATCACTTTACTATGAGGTCTAAGAGAGCATTAGGTAGTTAGGTAGGTACCCATTTTAAGATCACTATTCTAATGTCAAAAAGTAGGAATACGAAACACACCTAATCAAAACACTCTCCTCTTTCAACTAGGTATCTCCCAGAGGTATCTTCGAAGACTTTAAGCAATGATGATTACCTATCTTTTTAAAATATGTACTCTATAATTATGTGGCAAGAGAGACCGCGGGTATATTATGTAAAAAAAAGTAAATGAGTACACATCTTGCCGTGTTAAAATCATCGGATCCTTTCATATTAAATAAATATACAGGGTATGCCGGTGCACCCACGGTCAGTGCTGTACAAGATAATAGGGACAAAGGGTCTGTGGTACTTTGTCGCAAGAGTTGAGGATCTTGTGACCCAAAAGAGTAGAAAAAAAAGAAAGAAGAAAAAAAAAAAAAAAAAAAAAAAAGAATGAAAAAAACCCAAACCGGTACACCTTTTTAATCAATAACATAATCCTTCACATCACATTGGGATGAGAGAATGTCTATGGGGAATTCAGAACTGGAGTTGTCAATACACCTTTTTAATCAATAACATAATCCTTCACATCACATTGGGATGAGAGAATGTCTATGGGGAATTCAGAACTGGAGTTGTCAATAAATCAAAATAGAGCTTTGATTTATAGCATGGGCCCCACTCAACCGCTCAGGGCCGTCAGCAGCCCCACTGGGCCTCGGTGCTAACTACCTAGAATGGGCCCCTGTCCCCCTCAACATTTTTTTAACCCAAAAAAATCTACCTAATCGCATCAATATACAAGGCTAGGTCCAAAAAATGAGTTTAAATACCTTTTAAGTTTTTTTTTTTTTTTTTTTTTTTTTTTTTTGCATACCAAAATACTCGTATAACTAAATTTTCCACTAAACTTGCCCTTTTTGGGGATATCTTTACATACCTACAGACTACAGAGCACCTAAAATACTCGTAATTTGTTATCATAATTATTAACGGATGACGATGACCTAATGTAGGATCGATATACAAATCGTAGACCTTTTTCTCAAAATGTCATCCTATAATGTCCGGTTTTTGCCGTCCATTTGCCATTTCTGAATTGCACTCGGAAATCATGCGATATTATAATGACACAAATCTAATCACGGCCCACCTCTGTGGCTGAGTGGTCAAGACCACTGACTTTCATTTACCTAATATTACCTGTAAAGTACCTTTTAGGTATATCACCTTTAAAGTAGGTAGGTGATATTAGGTACCCAATCGAACCCACACCCATAAACCCTAAAGTAGGCCAAAGAACTGAAAGAGGGCGGTTATCGGAGTTAAACAGATACATCTACATACCCTACATTGATATGCCTCTAGGAATCTATATAATTATTTGTAACCCAAGACGTTTAGGGTGTCCGCGGTTGCTTTATTTAGGTACATGTAAAAGATGCCTATTAGTTTTATCACAAAAGATAGAAAATCCCTCTGCCCGTTATCCTCACAAGTCAGAGTGAGCAATAGAGAATTTCCTCGAGAGAAGGGTTCTGTACAAAGTTCTTGAGGAAGCTTAGTGCTCTTTCAAGTTACAAAGTTCACAAAAGATAGAAAATCCCTCTGCCCGTTATCCTCACATGTCAGAGTGAGCAATAGAGAATTTTCTCAAGAGAAGGGTTCTGAACAAAGTTCTTGAGGAAGCTTAGTGCTCTTTCAAGTTACAAAGTGGTTGAAAATCGCCAAAAAACGGGCGAAACCCGCCAAAAAGGGGTCAAAATACCGCCAACCTCAGCACCTATCTTAACCAAACGTTTTGTGTTGCATCCTTGTCACATTTGTGGACTACATACCTACCAAATTTCAAGTCTCTAGCTCATACCGTTCCCGAGATATTATTGAATTACACCTAGGTAAAACCGCCAAAAAGCGGCCGAAATGCCGCCAAGCGTTGCACCGATCTTAACCAAAAGTTTCGTGTCGCATCCTTGTTGCATTTGACAGCTGCATACCAAATTTCAAGTCTCTAACCTTTCTCGAGATATTTTGTTTACAGACAGAAGAACAGACGGACAGACAGACACACACACGGACCAATGGCTGAAACTTTGGATTTAGGCTCTAGGGACCTCAAAACGTGTTTTTTTCACTAAAAACTGACCATCGAAAATTTGACCCGATTACATTACTTTCCTTCCTATAGGATAAGGAAAGTAAAAATACTGGTAGGTGCAGGTACTTACTGAATGCTTACATTCTTCCTTACATCAAGTAGTAAAAATGGTGTGTAGTCAATTTGTGTATTTCTTTCCCAGTCTAGATGATGATGGGTTTCATTCTCGAAAAACCCCCCCGAGAGAGCACACCTACCCTAATTGTGAATAATTGAACAAAATGCAAAGACAATAATAATTACTGTGCATGTACACACGCCATTAATAATTGTGTTCATTAAACTGGAAGTTTTTCCTGAGTTGATAATATTTAGCGTGGTTTGACCCGATTACATTACTTTCCTTCCTATAGGATAAGGAAAGTAAAAATACTGGTAGGTACATACCTAGATTACCTAGAATACCTAAGCATAGGTAGGTGCAGGTACTTACTGAATGCTAACATTCTTCCTTACATCAAGTAAAAATGGTGTGTAGTCAATTTGTGTATTTCTTTCCCAGTCTAGATGATGATGGGTTTCATTCTCGAAACCCCCCCGAGAGAGCACACCTACCCTAATTGTGAATAATTGAACAAAATGCAAAGAAAATAATAATTACTGTGCATGTACACACGCCATTAATAATTGTGTTCATTAAACTGGAAGTTTTTCCTGAGTTGATAATATTTAGCGTGCATGAGCTTTTGAGCATGATGTTGCAATCTAGGTAGCGACTAGCGACCTTAAATTTATTAGGTGGATTTCGGTAGCAGGTTTCCAGCTATTACGACTATTACGAGTGTTTATAACAAAACATAATTACGTATAAGGCCAGCTAGCTTAGCATGGAAAGTGGAAATTAGAGTGCCTGCCTTGTAAGCGCTTAGTCGCGAGTTCGATTCTCGCCTGGGGCGAACTTTATCTAACACGTGGAGATCATACAAATTTATTAGGTAGATTTCGGTAGCAGGTTTCTAGCTATTACGACTATTACGAGTGTTTATAACAAAACATAATTATGTATAGGGCCAGCTAGCTTAGCATGGAAAGTGGAAATTAGAGTGCCTGCCTTGTAAGCGCTTAGTCGCGAGTTCGACGCGGGGCGAACTTTATCTAACACGTGGAGATCATAGAGGTCTTTCCCGGAACGGCCCGGTTTCTTATCCTGTTCTCCTTCTCCCTTCAATTTCAGGACATTGACCTTCGTTGTTACCGTTCCGTTTATCAAACCTCTTTGAAAAGTCTTCTTCTGCAGGGTCTACGTGGCGCGCCTTGTGTTGTATAGTTTGATTGTAGGTACCAACTCGTACTTTTGATTAGGAAGAGTTGAATTTTCCTTTCGGAAATGGAACCGATCTGAATTCATTTTCGGCTTCTGTAGTTTGCACGTTTATATTATACTTTTCATTTATATTACTTAGATATTACAAACAAGCGAATTAAAAGCAAACAAAAATAAATATAAAATAAACTGCAGATACTGTAGCAGGTTTGGTACTTTTCATTTCATTTATAATACTTAGATATTACAAACAAGCGAATTACAAAGCAAACAGAAATAAATATAAAATAAACTGCAGATACTGTAGCAGGTTTCTAGCCATCTTGGATTTCTTTAGTACAGGCGCTATCACGAAGAAAATTATATTAGGTAGATTTCGGTAGCAGGTTTCCAGCTATTACGACTATTACGAGTGTTTATAACAAAACATAATTACGTATAGGGCCAGCTAGCTTAGCATGGAAATTGGAAATTAGAGTGCCTGCCTTGTAAGCGCTTAGTCGCGAGTTCGATTCTCGCCTGGGGCGAACTTTATCTAACACGTGGAGATCATAGGATTCTTTCCCGGAACGGCCCGGTTTCTTATCCTGTTCTCCTTCTCCCTTCAATACTTCAATTTCGGGACATTGACCTTCGTTGTTACCGTTCCTTTTATCAAACCTGTTTGAAAAGTCTTTTTCTGCAGGTACCAACTCGTACTTTTGATTAGGAAGAGTTGAATTTTCCTTTCGGAAATGGAACCGATCTGAATTCATTTTCGGCTTCTGTAGTTTGCACGTTTATATTATACTTTTCATTTATATTACCTACTTAGATATTACAAACAAGCGAATTAAAAAGCAAACAAAAATAAATATAAAATAAACTGCAGATACTGTAGCAGGTTTCTAGCCATCTTGGAATTCTTTAGTACAGGCGCTATCACGAAGAAAATTGGGTTGTCGTCTTCAACGGAGGTTTTATCTCTTATCCATCCATGTTAGTTCCGAGCTTATCCGAGGTATTTGAGGCGAATATGAATACATGTACCAAGTAAGTAGGTGTAGGTACCAGGTAACCAGGTATATTGTGGTGAAAGTGGGACTTGTATGATGTGTAAACATTCATATTTTACCGCGTATTTTCTACTTGTGCTGCTGCCTAGCGGGAATAGTAAGCAGCTTCTCCTCAAGTTTATATGCCACTATTTCTCCACTAGTTCTCGGCTGGGAGTTTGGCAAGCTCCTGTAATCGTGCGTCTGCGAGGCCGGGAAGTGTGGATGGTTTGAGATGGGGAGTTCTATGCACCAGTTGATTTACGTAGACTGGGCGTCCGCACTAAGCCTGTCATCAATATGGTTTCTCGGAGGGAGCTCTGAATAACCAGGTTAGCTAAGGAGAGGCGAACCGGGCCAGGGGGGAAACCCAGCAGCCAAAAGTCTCCGTGGCATGCAGTAGTGGGATAGCGCCTGAGAGTGAACGCTGGTGTGTAGCCTCATCAATACAATCAGACCATTTCCTTTTGCACTTTTTCAAACTGGGAAACTTTTTTTTTCGCCAAACTTAAAAAAAAGTGCTTATGTATGGGACCCCCACCTCAGAAGGTCAGGTATTAGGTATTTTTTTGATAGAGGGACCTGTAACTGCTATCGTTCCAAAGGAAGACAGGACAAACCTTATCCGTTCAGGATAAAATACGCCCCGGGCGGCAATCGAAATCCCCTAGCACTTGCAAGGCAGACTTACTACCTGCCAAACTGACTAGGCTGGCCAGGTACCTAACTGAAAAACTTACAAGTGAAGGAGTGAGTGTTCGAGTGGAAATATGGTTTCGGATTTTCCGATGAGAATAATAAGGTGCGATAGGATTAGAAAAAGTACAATAGGCGAAAAGAAAAGAAAACCCATGCCATGTCACTTTTCATCCAAAAATCACAACAAGGGGTTTTTAGCAAGCATACGTTCAGTCACTAGCCACTACCGAGGACAAAGTTGCTACTAATGTGAATGGAATTGAGGGAGGGGGTGCAAAACAAAAGAACCATTATTCGGGTTCACAACATCATTATCAAGGGGGGAGAAGGGAGGGGGGGTGCACTTTAACGGGTGGTTGGGGGTTAGGAGGAGGGAGAGTGAGTGCACTTTAACGTATACCGTCTATTGTTGTTCAGGAATATCATACAGGTAATACGTAGTAGTAGGTAGGTATAATGGTGAGGATGCGCTTCAATACTATGATGGGTTATGTGAAGCTTAGGTGTAGGGGAAAACAGCACTAAAGGAAGGGTTAAGCTACTACGAATCATGGGTTATGTGAAGTATAAGTCATATCTTACAGAAGTCCTGTAAGATACAAGTACTAGGGGGAAAAGGTAAAAGGGGACTTCTGAAACATGCTGTACTTTGTGCTGTACCGTGCTGAAACGTGCATGCTGAGAGAGAAAAGGCTGACTGAGGGGCCTAGAGGGACTGACTAGAGAGACCATTTATCCTACCCCACCCACTTTGTTACAAACAAAATTTAACTGACACTTGAAAAACTTCCAATGTGAAAAACAATACCTATAGGAAGCTAAATCTTTTTTTACCTACCTACCTACCTACCTATTCGTACTTCTTATTTACCTAGTTAGGCAGATCTGTACCTACATTTTCGTTTATATATATATTAGCGTCACACCGCCACCAATAGGTACAACTAACAGAGGTACCTACAACATCTTATATTATAAGAACGAGATCCATTCACTCATTCACATTTCATAGTTCACACACTGATCGCTCTATCTCTAGAACCACAACACCTAGAAATTGAAATTTGGTAGGAATATTCCTTTTATGGTCTAGGTGTGCAATAAGAAAGGATTTTGCGAAAATCTAAACCGATCCTGAGATATGATCAATTTTTGATCGCTAAAACCACAATAAGAAATACAGTGGGTGGCCTAACGTCACAATTTTGGCCAAAAGCTGCATTTATTCAGGAAAGCACCAAATTTGGTATGGA
>NW_007378659.1:0-5999 GCF_000475195.1 Diaphorina citri
TTAGGGTAAAAGAACACTCAAATAAGCATCATTCAATAGGATAAGGAAAGTCGTGTGATGTTCACACCAGATTTTTCGTAATTATCAATTTGTGATGATGAATTATCTCCAACCACCCCCTTCCTATCTTTCAAATCTGTATCTCTTTCTTTTCGTCGCGTCGTCCTTTTTTTATCCTCTCTTCTCCTCCTCCTCCCCCCCCCCATCCCTCTCCTGTAAATGTTCTTTGAAATCCTCATATCCGTTCTTTTTTATTCTGCCCGGAAAATAATAAGAAGAAAGCTGAAGAGTTCATAAAATATTATGACTTTAGAAAGCCCCTTTTTCATTGACTAATGAGTGGAACCCCCTTCCTTCGGTTATCCTTAACAATGGGTTCCCCTCTTGCCTTCAAATAGGGCCCTATTTCAAATATAGGGCCACCACCTCTCCCTCCTCCCCCGTTCTCCTAAATAATGGGATCCTTGCCTTCAAATAGGGCCCTATTTCAAATAGAGGGCCTCCACCCCTCCTTACTTTTTGACAATTCGTTCCCCCCTTGCCTACAAATAGGGCCCTATTTCAAATATAGGACCACCTCCCACTCTCCCTCCCTTTCCCCTTTTTGAATAGTTTTTGATTGGAACTCATAAACTTCAACTGAATTGAGAACTATTAAATTTGACGAGAGAAGAATTTTTGGAACTGGGAATGCACCCTAAGTGATTTTTTTTTTAAGCTTTGTAATATTTCTAACCTTCCTCTCTTTCTCTTTTTTTTTCGCTCTCTTTGCTCTCTCCCTCCCTCACTTCCTTCCGAAACTCTTCATTGGAAAAATGTGGTATTTTTTACACATCCACTAAAAATATCGATCCCACTCTCTCCCCTTTCCCCTGTTTTATCAGTATCTCCCTCTCCCGCCCTCCTTCGTTTCCTTCCCTCTTTTACAGCCATCGCTCGATCTTTATCTCCAAATCAAGAATAATAATAAACTGAATATTAAACAAATTAAGTACTGATTTTCTTTAATCACGATCGAATAAACTACAGGCTTAAAAATTCCCGGAGGGACGGGCCCAGCTTGTTCCCTCTTTGCTACTTGTCTTTTTCCCCTCTTCTCCAAGAGGTTTTACTTGCAGTCAGATTTCGGGATAACATCTGGGTTCCGGCAAGTGTGGGGGTGGGGATCTCATTGACATGACGGCACCCCAAGGGTGCACCCATAGCGGAATTGAACCCAGGAAAATTTAGACTCCAAGTCAAAAAACATCGAAGTAAACTTCACGCCAAATTTCAAGCCCAAAGGAACCCCAGTTTCAGCAAAGAATGTACCCAGTCCAACTGGAAACCCAGGTAATTTTGCCATGGAAAATCAAACTGCCACACCCACCAAGCTGTTTAGGAGCTCTTCACTAAATGTTTGGACTTGAACCCACAGCACCCCCAAGAAAATATCAATCCACCCTCGCGTTTCTAAGTTCTGCTTCTTTATGGACATTATCGTTTTAGAATTTATCGTTCGTTAACTTACACCGATAAGTTCCGCGTAATTTGATCCCCTGAAATTTTTCCAGGAAAAGTGCAATATTCCGAACCCAAAATTTTTGAAAGTTTCGAACTATTTTGAAGGGAGATTGAGAAAAAGAGAGGCGAAATATCAGAAGAAATGGTTATTTTCTTTTTTTAAATTATACAAGTATTAATTTTTACAAATTAATACTTGTAAATGAGTATTACAAATTTTTGTACCTATTAAAAAATATACCTAATTAATGATTTATTGTATTTTTCAATACATATTTATCAAATATGATGTAATTTTAAGAAGAAAAAGAAGATTTTATGGTTAGTTATTAAGTCGGAATTAAAGAACTACAAGTATACATTTATCAAATATGATGTAATTTTAAGAAGAAAAAGAAGATTTTATGGTTAGTTATTAAGTCGGAATTAAAGAACTACAAGTATACATTCAGCAAAAAACCGAGTCGTGATTACGTAAAATAATTTTCCAATCAGTTACGTATTAACACCGATACGATAGTCAACAGCTATCAGGAACTGATAATGGAAAAAAAACGAGTGTTTTTTTACTGTTTATCTTGAAATTTGAGGTATTTCTTTCTTTTACTTGCGATATGATTAATAATCCTCTAAAGGAAGGTAACCTATACTATCTAATGATTCTAATGAGAAAGTAGGTACTGAAAATCTGTCCAAATTCCCAAACTCGGGAAACGAGTGGAAATATCCGATTCAGGGTCCTCCTGAGTCCAAAAAAGTTAACTATTCATTGCCGTTTTTCTTCAACCTAGCCCAGAAGATGCACTGAACTAACTGGATGTTACTGAACTCCGAATTACCATAAAGAAGTTAAACAACACCGAAGAAAACGTGTCCACAAAATGAGAAAAATAGAAAAGAAGAGAAAAATCACACAAAAAAGTCACGCGAGAAAAAACTCAATCAAGCGCGAACCAACCGCGAAATGAAATCAAGCAACTTCACGCTCCAAGCATGGGAGACGAACTAAAAAACATTCAAACAAGCGATGCAAACTGAAACATGAAACGATGAAGTGAATTAAAGAAGGGGATTGTAATAAGGAGACACAATGTGAAGAAAACAAACACTGATATTAAAGAAGAGTGAAGAGTAAAGAAGTGGTTGTCAAAGTTTTACTCAAAATCAAAGTTAGAAAAATTAGGGACTTGGAGAAATATTTCTTCAGAAATCATCATCATTTCCTAAAGGCAAACCTTGTTGAGAAAAAAGGAGGGACTTTAAATGGACAAGGAGACAATGTGAAGAAAACAAACACTGAAATCAAAGACGTGAAGAGTGAAGTAGTTGTCAAAGCTTTACACATAAACAAAGTTATACGAGATGAGGGATTTGTAGAAATATTTCTTCAGAAATGAGGAAATATTCTTCAGAAATTAAGGCCTTGAAATGGACAACGAGATACAACGTTACACATAAACAAAGTTATAGAGATGAGGGATTTGTAGAAATATTTCTTCAGAAATGAGGAAATATTCTTCAGAAATTAAGGCCTTGAAATGGACAACGAGATACAACTTGGAACAATTTGAACATCAATATGAAGAAAACAAAAACCGAGTTCAAAGTAAAGAGATGTAAGTCATCATTTTTTTCCTTTTTCCAAACCTACCAAATATTTCTCTTTTGATTTTGTTAGTAGATGTGTTAGTGTATCCCAAAATTTCCATTTTGGTGGTGGATGTGTCAAATTACCAAAAATTTAAATTTTGGTAGTGGATGTGCCAAAATTACCGGAAATTTCTTCTTTGTTCTTTATTGTGTCTTTTATCAGATGTTTATTAAGCATCAGAGTATCAAAGTTGTTCTATATATTAAACCCTTTTTATTTCAGTTTAACTTTTCAAACCAAGACCATCCACGGTTTAACAACGGCTTCAGTGATCAGCCACAAAGTAAGGACAGTATTGAAGAAGTGCATCGCACAAGAAACAGGTCTTCCAAGTTTGAATAATGGAAAGACGTTACAAACTAGAGGTCATGAAAGGAGAGACAGTCTGCTGTAAAGGGCAAACTGCGGTATGTTCATCTCAACTCAAGATGAGTACACTTTGCCAGCGCTGCGCACATTGTGTCTTGTCTTTACATTTTTTTTTTTTTTAGAAGTTTGACAGAGGCACGGAACTGTAGAGAAAAGGAAGACAGGATAGGAGAAAGCCAGCCTTTCCGGGAACGAACATTATCCGTTAAGGATAAGATCCGCCCCGAGCGGGAATCGAACCCGCGGCCTGGGGCTTACAAGGCAGACACGCTACCAACCAAGCTAACTAGGCTGGTTCACAAATAATTAGGAAGAAGTTTGACAGAGGCACGGAACTGTAGAGAAAAGGAAGACAGGATAGGAGAAAGCCAGCCTTTCCGGGAACGATTATCCGTTAAGGATAAGATCCGCCACGAGCGGGAATCGAACCCGCGGCCTGGGGCTTACAAGGCAGACACGCTACCAACCAAGCTAACTAGGCTGGTTCACAAATAATTAGGATCGAGAGACAATAGCACGATTAATGCACCAGTTCGCAATGGATCACCGAATTTAAGGAACGTTACGCAAACATGTTCTTCACACAGACTGCCCTACGTTCACCTCACTTACTGATAGTCTGATCCAATGTTATTGATGATATTCTATACCAATATCACAGCAGAGTAAAGGATTACCAGAGAGGAGGCACTCAGCAATATTGATACCTCTACCTACATTGTAAGGAACATGATTAGCAAAGTAAACAAATATCAGCAAAAACTATACACGATAAGGAGATAAAACCAGCTCGTAATGATAACGACTATAGATCAGTTGCGCTTACTTGTGTGATGTTTCAAAGTCATAGAGCAGGAAAAATGAGGACCAATGGAATTTTTCTTTTTCTTCTACGACTTCTAGATACCGAGATAAATCGATTTAAATAATACTGATAAATCGTAAAGTTTGACGTCACGACATATGCTCCCGTAGGCGATGACGTCATAACTCATGACTCCCGCTTCGTTTGTTTGTGCGCAAGCGTTTCTGCGCATTTTGACATTAAGTCTGACGTCACAACTCTTTGAACTTTTTAATTAGAACGGCAATTAAAAATTGAATTTTCGACCTTTTAAAGTTACTTTTTCGGAGTTTTGACTTCAGATTTGGATTTTTCATAACTTTTTACGTAGGAATCGACCTTTTATTCATAATTTTTACCCAACTGCAACTGCTCCATTGAACAAAGCCTGTTAGAAGAAAGAAGGATAGGATAGGAGAAATCCAGCCGTTCCAAGAACGAACCTTGTCTGTTTAGGATAAGCCTGAACAAAGCCTGTTAGAAGAAAGAAGGATAGGATAGGAGAAATCCAGCCGTTCCAAGAACGAACCTTGTCTGTTTAGGATAAGCCTGTTAGAAGAGAGAAGGAGGATAGGAGGAATTTTATCCTAAACAGAGAAGGTTCGTTCTCGGAGCGAATTACTATCTCCTATCATGTCTTCCTTCGATTTCGGGACAACAAGACCTCAGTTACAAAAACATCTCCTCAATCGCAATCCTCTTTCAACCCAGCCTCTCTTTTTCTCAATCTCCCTTCAAAATAGTTCGAAACTTTCAAAAATTTTGGGTTCGGAATATTGCACTTTTAAAAAACATCTCCTCAATCGCAATCTTCTTTCAACCCAGCCTCTCTTTTTCTCAATCTCCCTTCAAAATAGTTCGAAACTTTCAAAAATTTTGGGTTCGGAATATTGCACTTTTCCTGGAAAAATTCCAGGGGATCAAATTACGCGGAACTTATCGGTGTAAGTTAACGATAAATTCTAAAACGATAATGTCCATAAAGAAGCAGAACTTAGAAACACGAGGGTGGATTGATATTTTCTTGGGGGTGCTGTGGGTTCCATTCCGCTATGGGTGCACCCTTGGGGTGCCGTCATGTCAATGAGATCCCCACCCCCACACTTGCCGGAACCCAGATGTTATTCCGAAATCTGACTGCAAGTGAAACCTCTTGGAGAAGAGGAGAAAAAGACAAGTAGCAAAGAGGGAACAAGCTGGGCCCGTCCCTCAGGGAATTTTTTAGCCTGTAGTTTATTCGATCGTGATTAAAGAAAATCAGTACCTAATTTGTTTAATATTCAGTTTATTATTATTCTTGATTTGATTTTTCGATTTTACTTTCATGTAATGATTTAAAATCAAGACTAGAGCCCGTTCTCCCTTTATTCCCAATATAAGGTTCAAGTCACCCATCCATTTATTGGCCTTGCTCGGCGTAGCTTAACATAGGTAACGCTAAAACCGGTCTTAAATGATCGACTGAAGTGTTATCCAAAACTTTCTCGCTTTGAGTTCATAGGTCGTCGCGAAAAATTTCAAGATCAGAGCTCACTTGTGTGAGAAAATGTGAAAAAAATCCCCCAAAAAACAGTTTTTTTGGTTTTTTGGCTTTATGGTTTTCTGGACAAAATTCGCACCACCATTTTCGTG
>NW_007378659.1:6368-35188 GCF_000475195.1 Diaphorina citri
CACAACTTTCTACTTTTTCCCATTTAAACCTGTAGTACGTAACGTACAGACCATGGGCTAAAAATCACTTTTTTGACATCAGGGGATCCCAAAACGGATATTTCCAACCATTTCTTTTGAACATTTGGACCGGATAAAAATCACTTTTTTGACATCAGGGGATCCCAAAACGGATATTTCCAACCATTTCCCGATTTTGAAAATTTGGACCGATTGCAATACTTTCATTATCAGGGGACCCCAAAACGGATATTTCCACCCATTTCCCGATTTTGAAAATTTGGACCGATTGCAATACTTTCATTACAGTACCTATAGCTCCGCTATACTGTAGTAATAGAAAGTAAAAATATTATTAATAAAAGGTCGATTCCTACGTAAAAAGTTGTGAAAAATCCAAATATGAGGTCAAGACTCCAAAAAAGTAACTTTAAAAGGTCGAAAATTCAATTTTTAATTACCGTTCTAATGAAAAAGTTCAAAGAGTTGTGACGTCAGATTTCACGTCTTAAAAGGTCGAAAATTCAATTTTTTATTACCGTTCTAATGAAAAAGTTCAAAGAGTTGTGACGTCAGATTTCACGTCAAAATGCGCAGAGACGCTTTCGTACAAACAAACGAAGCGGGCGGGAGTCATGAATTATGACGTCATCGCCTACGGGAGTGTATGCCGTGACGTCAAACTTCACGATTTACCGGTATTTTTTAAATCGATATTATAATGTATTTATTAATCTAATGTAATTTGTATTATTTGCGGTAAAGCTGGGGGACCTTTTCACAACATGGATTTCATCTGTGAAAGAAAATAACCATTTCTTCTGATAGTGTGTGAATTTTGGATAAGGTTTGAAATCATTTGATTTGTGTTTTCGTGTATAAATTGTTGCATTTGGAAATTTTAACGGATCCTGAGTACTTTAAAATTTGACGGATTTTAAAATTTGAATTTTCAACGAACTTTGCAGCGTGTTGGTGAAGGTTCTGTTGCTGCTCTTTGATTGTAGTGGATTACCTTTTTAACGAGGTAAACACATAATTATATTATAATGTATTTATTAATCTAATGTAATTTGTATTATTTGCGGTAAAGCTGGGGGACCTTTTCACAACATGGATTTCATCTGTGGAGATTTTTAAGAAAGCCTCTCCATAACTTCCTGGATATCAAAACATACCAAGTTTCCACCAACCAATGGAGGAGTTGCAATTGGAAAAATCTGGTGTGAACATCACACGACTTTCTATTACATTTACGAAATACGTATTTAAAAAAAAAAAATTCTAAGTCCCGAGCCTGAGACGCCCACGGCGGCCAATTTTTGGTCGAAAATTTCCTATCTTAAAATACTCCCCGTGTAATGACTTAATGAGGGATCATTAAAAAGTGTAAATTCTAAGTCCCGAGCCTGAGCCGCCCACGGCGGCCAATTTTTGGTCGAAAATTTCCTATCTTAAAATACTCCCCGTGTAATGACTTAATGAGGGGTTCTGTTCCTCTCTTCAATTCTTCTTTATTACAGCTACATATATACTTGTCATTTTTTAGTCCGTCCTTCCTTTATTATTACAATAGTAATAAAAAGGTATAAGGGACGGACTATTCTATTCGCTTCGGTGTCTGTCTGTCAGTCAGTCCGTCAGTCTGTCCCCATAGAAGGACTTATCCAAACCTGGTCGACCTATATATCAAATTAAAGGTCTTTTCACCAGGAACACGAAAATGGTGGTGCAAATTTTGTCCAGAGAACCATAAAGCCAAAAAACCAAAAAAACTGGTTTGGGGGGGATTTTTTTCACATTTTCTCACACAAATGAGCTCTGATCTCGAAATTTGTCGCGACGACCTATGAACTCAAAGCGAGAAAGTTTTAGATAACACTTCAGTCGTTATTTTAAGACCGGTTTTAGCGTCACCTATGTTAAGCTACGCCGAGCAAGGCCAATAAATGGATGGGTGACTTGACGCTTGCGTACAAACAAACGAAGCGGGAGTCATGAATTATGACGTCATCGCCTACGGGAGTGTATGCCGTGACGTCAAACTTCACGATTTACCGGTATTTTTTAAATCGATTTATCTCGGTATTTAGAAGTCGTAGAAGAAAAAGAAAAATTCCGTTGGTCCTCATTTTTCCTGCTCTATGACTTTGAAACATCACCCAAGTAAGCGCAACTGATCTAGGTATTCTTCCTTATTTCCATTCAATCTTTTGAAAATTACTATCACATCATTTACATTTCAGAGTGGTACTGCCGTCACTGGTCATTACCTCTTCACGCGAATCTGGAATAGCCACAAATATCAAGAGACCCCACATTTTCTCACACAAATGAGCTCTGATCTCAAATTTTTTCGCGACGACCTATGAACTCAAAGCGAGAAAGTTTTAGATAACACTTCAGTCGATCATTTAAGACCGGTTTTAGCATCACCTATCTTCCCTATTTCCACTCAATCTTTTGAAAATTACTATTACATCATTTACATTTCAGAGTGGTACTGCCGTCACTGGTCATTACCTCTTCACGCGAATCTGGAATAGCCACAAATATCAAGAGACCCTTAGCTTCACCACAATTCATAATTGATATTTTGTACACCGTTCCAGATGGGTTCTGCCTTGGTTTGGTTATAGTGGTCAGCACCCTATGTTTCCATAATGTTACTTAATACACTATCTAAATTAATAGTCTCTAAATTAATGGTCCTTATACTTTTCACAGCAACTCTTACATTTGAGGTTTTGTGGGGATTCAACTACTGTTGCAAGAAAATCAAGAGAGCATTCAACCACTTAGTTACGAGAAAAATATGGTTTGCCATTTGGTTTTAGCGGTTGCTCTTTTTTTGGTTGTCATTTCTTATTCTTATTTCTATAACCACTTAGTTACGAGAAAAATATGGTTTGCCATTTGGTTTTAGCGGTTGCTCTTTTTTTGGTTGTCATTTCTTATTCTTATTTCTAGAACTAGGTATTCTAGATCTTTTAGCTATTTCTTTAGGATATCTGACTAATGCCTATCATCTACTGACCACGGATTGACAATCCTTTGGAATTAAGAGGAGCTATTAGCTGACATAATCCACTAATTGAACAACAGGCCCTGTGGTCAGGTGATTCGTCATGTGCTATCGGCCAGAACCTTATTTGTTTAGGATAAAATCTGTCCCGGGCGCGAATCGAACCTGCGATCATCTCCTTCTCTACGCCACTTGCTGGTTTCCAAACCAATTTTTCTCTCCATTTAGAACAAGAAATTCAATTCATCGGGCTGATTGTCACTGGCATAGGTAGGTAATAGGTAATAGTGCTTATTTATACTGCTCGCATAGGACTGAAAAGTCCCTTTACTCCAGCAGTAGGCTACTACTATTATTGTGGTCCATTCATCGGGCTGATTGTCACTGGCATACTGTTACAAAGACGGTCCATTCATTAGAAGTATGTTATCAATTAATTTCACGCAGAGGCTTTAATTAAAACGCTCACTGGTATGCGGCCATAGGCGCTGGTCCAAGTGAGCGAAGGCTGATTGAATACCCGTTCACCATTGTCTCGAGCTACTGTTACACCTAACAAAGACGGTCCATTCATTAGAAGTATGTCATCAATTAATTTCACGCAGAGGCTTTAATTAAAACGCTCACTGGTATGCGGCCATAGGCGCTGGTCCAAGTGAGCGAAGGCTGATTGAATACCCGTTCACCACTGTCTCGAGCTGAACCCAATGCCGGTGACTTACGTCTGACAGAGGTCTGCCTGTCTGAGCGTTTGGGGCTGGCCTAAGCCACCATTGTCTCACGTTGAACATTCACCACTGTCTCGAACTGAACTCAATGCCGGTGACTTACGTTCAGATCATCTGACAGAGGTCTGCTTGTCTGAGCGTTTGTACCTAGCCTGAGCCAGCGCAGCGGCGATTACGCGTTAAATGCACTAGTTTCCAATGGATCACTGAAGTAAAGCTTGTCTCGAACTGAACTCAATGCCGGTGACTTACGTCTGACAGAGGTCTGCCTGTCTGAGCGTTTGGGGCTGGCCTAAGCCTCCATTGTCTCACGTTGAACGCAATGTAATGCCGGCCACTTACGCTCAGACCATCTGACAGAGGTCTGCCTGTCTGAGCGTTTGTACCTAGCCTGAGCCAGCGCAGCGGCGATTACGCGTTAAATGCACTAGTTTCCAATGGATCACTGAAGTAAAGCCAGTCACTCTCTATCACGTAGACCCGTCACTTACGGCGGGAAAGGTCCGTCTATCAGGTCTACCTGATGAGCACACACACTATCAGGTAGACCTGACATGTGGACCTGATCAGGTGTACCTGATAGTGAGTTTCTGGCCTATGACTAATTTTACTGTTGGGAGTTATTCTGAAACTCAGACAAAATAAATTCAAAATATCTAGTCGAGTTAAAACTTGAAGCTCGCTCCGTTCAGTTAATTTCATAGCTGTGCACACACATCATACATATGTCAACTGTTTCGTTCCCATCACAGCTGACGTGTGGATCTGCAGTATAATTTTCCACATTTTGATAATGAGTGTTGATTTAGGTGTACCATTGCTCCGACTATCAGCAATGAATATTCAGTATGTAATGCTTCTATGTAAGTCTGATCTGTATCTCGTACGAGAAGACCTTGTTTAGACTGCGCTGCGGAAGTAAAGGGACTTTTCAGTTAAAATCAGATTTTTTAAAAAATATATATATATCTATATATATATAAAAATAAAAATATAATTTCCACATTTTGATAATGAGTGTTGATTTAGATGTACCGTTGCTCCAACTATCAGCAATGAATATTCAGTATGTAATGCTTCTATGTAAGTCTGATCTGTATCTAGAACGAGAAGACCTTGTTTAGACTGCGCTGCGGAAGTAAAGGGACTTTTCAGTTAAAATCAGATTTTTTAAAAAAAATATATATATATCTATATATAAAAATAAAAGATGTTCCTATCAAGACAATTCCGATTAGAAGGTTTTAAATTGGTGACCTTTCGATGTCACTCACATTATCTTCAGATCAAGATAGATGTTGACTCTATCGCAGCAGGAGTAGGCACTTTTCAGTCTTCATTCTGGCAGTAGAACGTCTCCACTCACGCCTACACTGTCTCAGATCTGATGCTTTACCCGCTACAAACGTTCTGAACGTGAATGTCTGGCCAAAGCCGGGTTTTAATAAAGAAAGACCTACAGTCAAAAGTCGATGACGTAGATCAGTAGCTCTGAAAGTTTCCAATTTTCCATTGAAAAGTCTTGTACGTCAGTGCTTCCTGAATTCCACACTCGCAGTGCGTCAAAGTGTGTCGGATTTTTCCGTAATTCCGTGACCAAAGTACGTCATCGATCCTGAGAATTCCGAGACCATCAGCGTCAGAGCATTTGCCAGTGTGGAAGTAACCCCAGTGGTATACGCTGACACATAACACCGAAACCCCCTAAGGCATGTTGACAAATACTAGGCGTTAAAGAAAACTTGTTCATAAGGCCAGCCACTCACTATCAGGTAGACCTGACAGGTGAACCTGATCAGGTCTACCTGATAGTGTGTGTGCTCTTAAGGTATCAGGTAGACCTGACAGGCGGACCTTTTCAACCGTACCTGTCAGGTCTACCTTATAGTGTGTGTGTTCATCAGGTATCAGATATACCTGACAGGCGGACCTGATCAGTTATATCTGTCAGGTCTACCTGATAGTGAGTGGCTGACCTAAGAAAACACGCGCCGCAAGATGTCTTAATGGCGTTTAAGTAGAAGGTAATTGTAGGAAAACGCGTATAAGCCTTATAGTGTAAGGTGTCATAGCCAAGGAGACTGGCAATTAACAATGTTACGTAACCTGTGAAAGACTACCATAAGGCCATAAGGTGATCATAAAGATATTGTTCATGTAAACTGTGTGGGTATAGTCTGTAGGTACTGTAAAAAATGCCATAAGTTCCCATGTCGCAATATGTATACAGTATGGCCTAAAGTTCTTAGGCCTTCAGGAGTACTGGCATATATTTGACCCCCGGCAGTACACAGAGGCTTTTAGGGGCCCCCTGTCTATAATTTGGAGTATGCAACCATCCTCCCTTGTCAGTCCAGTATTGAACTAAGGGCCGCGAAAAAGAACATTATGTATTATGTTATTAAACCCATAAAATACACGAGACCTTGTTTAGACTGCTGCGGTAAAGATACTTTTTAGTCTCATTCGAGCAGGATATACAAGGTATCTCCAGTTTATATACGCTGTTCGGTAGTTACAATCGTTAAGGCATTTGAGGGCATACTGTAACAGCAAAAGCAATAGCATACCATAAGGTGTACAGCTAATAGTTAATACCATAGTAATACCAGCCATATCTCCAATACGTCTTAATACCCTTAATAGCATACCTCCAATACTTAGTAGCTCAAGCCATAACGCCAATAGCAGCATTAGATGACCAAATGATAAGCGACACCGCGCGGTAATTATGCTAAAAAATGCTAAACATGTGGGTGACCTTCAGATGGGGGACCGAGGCAATCACCCAGTCACCTGATGGAACTGCGTGCCTACAGACTGTGGCGTTGTGGACCAAGAATTTGAATAGATCAGGTCCGGATAGCACTTACCTACTTGGATGTTATTAAACCCATAAAATACACGAGACCTTGTTTAGACTGCTGCGGCAAAGATAACTTTTTAGTCTCATTCGAGCAGGATAAACAAGGTATCTCCAGTTTATGTACGCTGTTCAGTAGTTACAATCGTTAAGGCATTTGAGGGCATACTGTAACAGCAAAAGCAATAGCATACCATAAGGTGTACACCTAATAGTTAATACCATAGTAATACCAGCCATATCTCCAACACTTAATAGCATACCTATACCTCCAATACTTAATACCCTTAATAGCATACCTCCAATACTTAATACCCTTAATAGCATACCTACAATCCTTAATACCCTTAATAGCATACCTCCAATACTTAATACCCTTAATAGCATACCTCCAATACTTAATACCCTTAATAGCATACCTCCAACAGTGGCGTAGCGTCCATGTTGGGCGTGTATGGCGGCCATACACTCAAAATTTACTCAAATACCCTTAAATATTGACTTTGAATATTTATGAAGAAGCATGTGCATGACTTATGTAGTAATGTTCATGGTGATAGAAATTAGTGCCCTACACGCCTTACACTTGACTTTAGACCACGCTACGCCACTGCTTAAATCACTTTAAAAGTGATACCTACACCCATATAATTTACGTTTTTTTTATTTTTTTTTATTTTTATTTAAGTAAGGTTTTATTTGTAATTTTTAATTTATTCTGTACCAAATACATAAGACCTTGTTTAGACTGCAGGAGTAAAGGGACACTTTAAAAGTGATACCTACACCTATAATTTACGTTTTTTATTATTATTATTATTATTATTTATTTAAGTAAGGTTTTATTTGTAATTTTTAATTTATTCTGTACCAAATACATAAGACCTTGTTTAGACTGCAGGAGTAAAGGGACTTTTCAGTCTCATTTCGGCAGTATAAACAGGGTATGTTCTATTCTGTTCTTTAAATGAGGAATACTGTTTTAGAAATTCAGGAAAAATCCAAACTCTTCGAGGCACTTTTTTTTGTTGTAATCCAGGAAAATGAAATTCTTGGACATGGGCGTAATGATTTGAATTCCTGGAAAAAGAGATGAGTAATAATCAAGGAAAACAAAGAAAATGTGATCCTGATCTGATGAATTGGAGATTGGGATTTAGTTCAGGTTAGGTTGTGTTGGTTATACACCATTTTTGGAATCATTCAGTGATGTTAGTTCGATATGTTGTAATCCAGGAAAATGAAATTCTTGGACATGGGCGTAATGATTTGAATTCCTGTAAAAAGAGATGAGTAATAATCAAGGAAAACAAAGAAAATGTGATCCTGATATGATGAATTGGAGATTGGGATTTAGTTCAGGTTAGGTTGTGTTGGTTATACACCATTTTTGGAATCATTCAGTGATGTTAGTTCGATATTACAATCTTTTTCTACCTACCTGTCGAATTTCTAGATTTCACACTGAATGCATATTTAATTGTTTCTTGTTAAGTACCTTTTAAACAAAAGACTTCCTCGTCACATTGTTTCAAGAATCACTTTCAAAATAGCACCTAGAACAGAAATCGCTCGCTAGCATACAATCTTTTTCTACCTACCTGTCGAATTTCTAGATTTCACACTGAATGCATATTTAATTGTTTCTTGGTAAGTACCTTTTAAACAAAAGACTTCCTCGTCACATTGTTTCAAGAATCACTTTCAAAATAGCACCTAGAACAGAAATCGCTCGCTAGTTGTATTCTTCATTGTTTTTTTGTAGGTGATCCATGAGATTTAAGTGACAAAACACTTCTGTTTTGCTGTTCTATTCTCTTCATAGGGAGTTCTGTGCACTGTATTTATATGTAGTACGAGTACGTTTACAACTGCATGTAGATGTAAAAAGGCGCGTCCAAACTATGCCGCAGACTGCCGCGGCCCAAGTCCACATCTGCGTTCGATCTTTGAGAAAGAGCATGTTGTCGTAGAAGATCCATTTACTTTTGCACATATCGTCACGTTGCACCAGATTTGTTTGATTCTCTCTCCTTTTTTACTTCTCGTAAAAAATGACACACCAAGTTCTTGATTTTTCTTTGCACTTCCTCTTAGCTCTCTCCTTTTTTACTTCTCGTAAAAAATGACACACCAAGTTCTTGATTTTTCTTTGCACTTCCTCTTTATTCACACCAAAGCTAACAGCTATTTCCAGCATGGCGTCCAGTTTTTTATTCCTGTCTTTGTAGGTTTACAAAGTTACATACCATTGTTTTCTATCATCATACAAATGGTCTCTACAATTTAACATTTCCCGTATAACCTAATGCTACGAGAAACGAGATGCCCTAGTAACATTTCTTCTGCTGTAACCTTTCACACAAAAAACTATTTACCCGGAATACCCATGTACTATTTACCTACCTATGTACTATGTCCTTCGTAACAATTTACATGAAGTTACGATAATAGACCCAAATAGGGCACCCTATTTACCCTGTAATAGTGAAGATGTGGATCTCTTCTGTTCTGAAAATAGGTAATGAAAAAAATGTTATGTTAAAGTGATGAAAGGTCAGTGAGAAGGTCACACGACGTCTTAGAAAAGGTCACGACAAAGAGGTCGTGAAGATATGTCCTTCGTAACAATTTACATGAAGTTACGATAATAGACCCAAATAGGGCACCCTATTTTTACCCTATAATAGTGAAGATGTGGATCTCTTCTGTTCTGAAAATAGGTAATAAAAAAATGTTATGTTAAAGTGATGAAAGGTCAGTGAGAAGGTCACACGACGTCTTAGAAAAGGTCACGACAAAGAGGTCGTGAAGATGAGAATGAGAGGTCACGTAGGTTTTGTGCGAAACCCATGTTCGTCTGAATTCTGAACTATAGTCCAGTTCGTGAAAGAAGTCATGGAATAATGGTGAATCCAAACATTCCCACTCCAAACTATAGTTCTAGTTGTACAGTCCTTTTCAAACTAGAGCGCAGACAAGCTATAGGAAAAGGTTCGTTCTCGGAACGGCTGGCTTTCCCCTATCCTGTCCTCCTCTCTTCGATTTCGGGACGATAAGACCTCCGTTGTTACAGTTCCCTCTGTCAAATTTTTCTCAGAGCCAACTATGTACATATGTCTGTCAATTTGAAGCCCTACAACACGTTCAAATACTTGAAATTCTTAACATGGATTGACTTATTCATTCGTTTAACTTTTCCAATATGACATATTATGTCTGTCAATTTGAAGCCCTACAACACGTTCAAATACTTGAAATTCTTAACATGGATTGACTTATTCATTCGTTTAACTTTTCCAATAGATTCTTTAGCTTACTCATTGGTGTAAGTTTTTCCAATGGATTCTGATCTAATAGTGATTTGTCACCTTGAATGGATATTAAACCATTCCAATAAAGTGTCTTTATTCAATAGAAATTTCCAAACACTAATTGAATTGTCTTTATAATCTCAACATATCGAATAGTAATAATACCTAATGTTTTTTAGAGGTTTGATAGAGGGATCTGTAACTACTGAGGTCTTATCGTCCCGAAATCGAATAGAATAGAAAGACAGGATAGAAGAAAGCCAGCCGTTCCGAGAACGAACGTTATCTGTTTAGTTTGAAGTACGCCCCGGATCGGAATCAAACCCGCGGCCTAGCGCTTACAAGACAGGCGCGTTACTTTCCAAGCTCACTAGGCTGGCTAGTAGTATACCAAGTATTATGCGTACATTAATAAATAGCTATTGAACATTAGTGTGTATTTATGTGTATTCTCGTATGAAGCGAACGTATAAGAAAGCTCATCAAGAAATGAAAACGAAAGTACTATAGGCAAAGATGGCCAAAGACCAAGTCCTATAATTATAGGAAATCATTCATGGTGTATTCAAAAAACACAAATTGGCAATCCGTGCCAAACACTGCCTACTTACTTTCGTTTATAATATTAAGTCGTCTTTATTTATATTTTAATGTTTAAAATATATTAACTACATTAACTCTCTCGTACCGATAATGTAGGGACCCCATAATTTAATCATTAATGGCGTAATGACAGCAAATTACGTTCAAATATCAGTGGCGGAACTAGAAAAAGGTGCTGGTCCTCGTTGTGGGGCGCTTTGGTTGGTTTTCAGTGGCATAGAATGAACAATTATAGAAAAATAGAAAGTAAATAAGTGCATTTCTCTCCTTATTAAAGGATAAGGCAAGTAAAGAGGCATGGGCAAAGGTAAAAAATAAGCTTATAATTACTTTAAAAAAAAGGCAAAAAGTAAAAGAGAGTAAGTAAAAGACAAAGCCAGCTAAGATAGCTCGTTGAATGCACCAGATTCTAATGGATCACTGAAGTTAAGCAACATTTATCGTGGTTGGTATCCGGATGGGTGACCATCTGGACGATCAAGTGCTGCTGGCCTTTCCCGGCCCCAGGCTGAGGTTAATGTGAGGAAGGAAGACTGTCGGCAAACGGAGGGTAAAATATCCGTCTCTGAAAACCTTAGAAGTTATACAGTAACGTCAAACCCTTGAAAAAAAACATCACAATTACGCCCCTGATTTGACAGTATCAAAACACGAAAAAGTAACTCATCACAGCTACACCTCTGATTTAACTGTACCAAATAGGAACCAAAACAAACCCAGTTCAACAGTAAACGAACATTAGTGATTAAATTACCTCTCGTAAAATCCTACCCATAAACAAACTCTCTGTACGCGTAAACTCTCTAACCGTACATAGCGGACCTTCTCTAAAAAGTCCAGAGTCAAGATTGCACGTCGATTCGGTTTTTTTTTTATAGTTGAGTCATCAAGTTGGAACTTTAGCCAGGGAAGGTGAAAGTCAGAAGATATTGTGTGATCGAGAAATCAGAATCCTTTATATTCAAAGCAAAGCTTGATTGTGGGCGGATTTGGAGATCAGAGATGGCGCGGTGGTTTTTTAATCAATAGGTGGTTTTGGAAATTTTGATTTCTAAATATTGACTGTCGAATGTTGTGTCAGTCGATTTTACGACAGGTGTAAGTAAAATAGAACATGCCTTGCCTAAATTGTCAGAATAAGACTGAAAAGTCCATCTGAATAAGGAAATTAGTGCCAGCCTAGTTAGATTGGAGGGTAGCTCGTCTGCCTTGTAAGCGCTAGGTCGCGGGTTTGATCCCTGCCCAGGGCGGATTTGATCCTGAACACGTGAGGCTCTTTCTCGAAACGGCTGGCTTTTTCCTATTCTGTCTTCCTTTCTTCAATTTCGGGACTGTAACACCCATATTTATAAACAAAATGCTGGCTCTTAAGTTCGTGCTATATAGTCTCAAGGCATTTGATTGGTCAATTCAACATTTCCCGTATAACCTAATGCTACGAGATGCCCTAGTAACATTTCTTCTGCTGTAACCTTTCACACAAAAAACTATTTACCCGGAATACCCATGTACTATTTACCTACCTTGAAGTTCTCAGTAGATATTTCAGATGCAAGTGTCATTGCCACACACTAATGGATATCTTACCATTACGTTCCATTGTTCTCCTTAGTGGGCAGAGTGGTGGACTTTGTGATTCTAATCGTGTAGGCTTTGTGACTCCAAGGATTTGTGAGGCTCTTTGATTTGTGAGCCAAGGATTAAAGCGATAACCCTTTCGGATAAAAGTGCTTGTACTTGCATTGTTTTGTACAAAGCTTATGGTACCTGAGATCACTTATTACTTGTAGTTATTGTCTTGACTGTCCGTGTCTGTGAGACTCACACCCGGATTCTTTAGCTTACTCATTGGTGTAAGTTTTCCAATGGATTCTGCTCTAATAGTGATTTGTCACCTTGAATGGATATTAAACCATTCCCAACTCTTTCACTTGACACAATGATTTAGTCGATCTTATTGTGAACACACCCATATTTATGAACAAAATGCTGGCTCTTAAGTTCGTGCTAAGCATAGTCTCAAAGCATTTGATTGGTCAATGTTGACTTGAGACTGATCTAAGAACGATCATTCTTGTTCATAAATACGAGTGTAAGTGTACTTGAAGCCAGCGATTGTACGATGTTGTATGAACCCAATGTTCGTTGTTGGTGTCAGAATGGGTGACTGTTTGGTCACATTAAGTGCTGCTGGCTGTTTTGGAGTGTACTTGCCGAGGTGACAAGTGAGGACAATTATTGTGAAATACCGAGACAATAGTAAAAGTATATCACGGAATCACATCAGATTTCATTGTTCATTGTAGTGCTAGGCATTGTGTTATAGCTATAGTCATTGTAATAGATCAGTTGCGCTTACTTGGGTGATATTGCAAAGTCATAGAGCAGGAAAAATGAGGACCAACGGAATTTTTCTTTTTCTTCTACGACTTCTAGATCCGGAGATAGATCGATTTCAAAAATACCGGCAAATTGTGAAGTTTGACGTCACGGCATACGCTCCCGTAGGCGATGACGTCATAATTTATGACTCCCGCTTTGTTTGTTTGTGCGCAAGCATCTTTTTTTAGTTTCCAAGAGGACAATTTCATAGGGGTTTACCGTCACTGTATATTTGCTGTGGTATTTTTAGTGACGGGGGGTTTCACCCTCCATTGGGCGACATACCCGCCTCCTCACATCCTCACTCAGCCTGAGAGGGACCGAGAAAAGCCAGCACGCAATCTCCCAGATGGTCACCCATCCGGTTACCAACCAAGGGCAACATTGCTTAACTTCAGTGATTCATGGGGAGCTGGTACATTCAACGTGCTGCCCGTTTCTCAGGGTTAAACCTGTCATGTTATAAACCATTGAACTTCAGGACAAGTGCATAGGCAGGTAGGTCTAACTGTAGGACATACATCTTGACTGACGGATGGTTCTTGGTTTGAATCCCATATTTGGTTTGTCATTTCATCTGATATCTCTCACGCATAAATAACTTCAAGACCATTCAGGAATGAATCGACAGTGCCTTGTTTTATGGATTGTTTATACTTGGATATCTTTGACGTATGGAAATGGATAAGCAATTAAGGATTGAAAATAACTCTTTACCCTTTTAAGGTTCCGTTAACCCACATTGTATTTGGGCTGTACTTATTCATACGAGTTTGAAGAACAGAATTGTTGGTAATTGGTATTGCCTGAATACATAAAACTTGAAATTCCCTTTAAAAACTGCTGGGCAGTTTAAATATTGGAAAATACATACCCATGTTGGTAGGTACAGGTGAAAATTTAATATTGTAAACAAGACCCTATTTAAATTTTAAAATAAATTGATTAAAAATAATAGAAAGTAAAAAGGGAATTTAGCTTTTAACAAATGTAGCTCGGGATATGCCAGCTAAATCGATCGTCAACAAATCAAGCGTGTATTTTTCTAATCTCTTCCTTCCTTTCTTCTAGTTTATTTTAAATCTAAGTCTAATGTGTATTAATGTTCTCCCCTCAATGAATGATTATCGAATGTATCGGGTTACATATCGAAATCAGAGGTTCTCAAAGTGGGTCAGAGAACCTACTTGGGCCCCCAGAGAACCCTTCGAAAGATGTTCATTCTTTCCTCTGTATTGGAACATTGATAGTTTTGACGTCTCCACTAACAATGAAAAATAAGATTGGGAGTTTTGACATCTCCACCAATAACAAATGACAACAGTGGGAGTATTGACATCTCCACTAATAATGAAAATTTGAAAAACAGAAAGTAAAAGGGTAATAAGATAGGGAGTTTTGACATCTCCACCAATAAGTAACAATATGAGTATATTTGGGAGTTTTGACATATTTGGATTATTTGGGAGTTTTGACATCTCCACTAATCTAATAAGTAACACTAACAATACAAGTATGTATTAGGAGTTGGTAACATTTGTAATTTTAAGAATCACTGTACTGTGGCTTAGCCAGCCCAAATCTGTAGCCCGGAAGGACAGATAGGGGAGTTGTCTTGGGCAGATACCCGTACTCAAACTAAGGACTTATCCCATTGCATTATCTCAAACACTTGTGTCTTATCTCGCTCTAAGCCTTCAATTCAGCTATTCAATGTACCATATTGATGGTAGACTCAGTAACTTTGTGAAGGTTCATTTTAAGTATCTAAATATGAAAATAACTTTTACTCTTCACTGGTTTGGAGTGTAATATATATAGCGGCACATATTACTTATGTCTCCAAACAACCAGTGAAGAGTAAAAGTTATTTTCATATTTAGATACTATTCAATGTACCATATCCATTTATATATGGCCATAGATACACCGTATTTATGTATCAGCATATTCAGTTATATATGTTTCTATCTACTTATGTACCTATCACCACAGTAATGTTTCTCAGTGGTTTGAATTCATTTGGATTTTTCCTCTCCTCAAAACATGTCCATATTTAGTCTAGATACACCGTATTTATGTATCAGCATATTCAGTTATATATGTTTCTATCTTATGTACCTATCACCACAGTAATGTTTCTCAGTGGTTTGAATTCATTTGGATTTTTCCTCTCCTCAAAACATGTCCATATTTAGTCAGAATTATTCAGCGGCACATATTACTTGTGTCTCCAAACATATTCCATAATGTTTAATGTCTCCAAACATAATAAATCTCACATTGCTTCCTAATAAAGATCTGGTTGAAGGTCCTTGAGTGTTTGTTTGTTTCAATTATTCGGGTAGTAAAATGTTATTAATGTTTTTTTTTTTTTTTTTTTTTTTTTTTTTTTTTTTTTTTTTCTTTTGGAGAGTAGAGCGCCTACTTTGTAAGTGCTAGGTCGCGGGATATCATTAAGATTCCGTCTCGGAACCAGGGCCGTATTTAAGGAGTAGGGGGGCGAGAGGAAAAAAATGCCGCTTTTCTAAAAAAAAAAAAAAAAGTTTTAAGAATAAGAACTATGTACATAGTATAGGTTCCTCTTTAAGTTATAGTGTACTCATTAAATAACAACCGAAAGTAAAAAGTTACCGGGTGTACTCACTTGAACCAGGACAGTACATGGGCCGCGTGGCCCCCATGTCGACACACCTGACACCAAGTGAACCACGCGCCGAACTCATTCAAATGAACCAAAGCTCCGGCCCGGGACCTAGCGGCCGAGTGGCGGCCATACAGGAGGGCTAAGGAGTCTGTATCGGAGGAGGAGCTATGGGCCTCGCTGGAGGTGTAGGAGGCCGAGGTGCCCATGTTGATGAGACACACTGCACACCGGGGCTGAGGCTTGCGACAGTGTGGACATGACGTGATCTGATGGACATGAAATAAAATCAATCAATCAGATCATTAACGCCAGAGAGTTTCTTGCTAATTTCTAGAGTGTTGTCCCAAGCAGACGATTGAATATCTTCCACGAGCTTTTCAAGGTCGAAGTCGATTTTTTCTTTTGTCTGCAAGGAAGCACTTAAATTAATTTTGCTTGCTAGGTCTAGTTTGAAACTTATCCAATCTGTCCTTTTACTAACTAGGACAGGGAGCAGTATAATCACTATTATTATTATTATTATTATTATTATTATTATTATTATTATTATTATTATTATTATTATTATTATTATTATTATTCGTCCCAAGCAGACGATTGAATATCTTCCACGAGCTTTTCAAGTTCGAAGTCGATTTCTTCTTTTGTCTGCAAGGAAGCACTTAAGTTAATTTTGCTTGCTAGGTCTAGTTTGAAACTTACCCAATCTGTCCTTTTACTAACTAGGACAGGGAGCAGTATAATAAGCACTATTATTATTAAGAACTATTATTATTTTCTATGTCTGACTTTATGACATCAATGTATCGAATGTATCGATTATCGATTTCTGGGTCTCCCTTTTGGTCTTGTTCCTTCCATTTTCATTTCATGATGACCAATATACTCGTAAACTCACCTTATGTTTGTTAGGAGAGGCAGCGTACTTGGCAGGTCCGGAGAATTTGTTCCCCGTGCCTCCTCCTCCCTTCTTCATGCCCTGGAGATAGGCAGAGATGCTTTTCTTGCAGAAGTTGCACGATATGAAGACTTGTTGGGGAGGAGGGCGGGAGGCGTTCACTAGAATGTCTAGCTTGGCTCGGTGCACCCACAGACGCCAAGAGTCTAGCAAGTTGCGGTAACTGAAAGAGAGAGAGAAAACAGATCTTTTTTTTACCTATCATTTTCTTATTCTTTTTTTACCATTTTCCACAAAAGGGTAGAAAAATGTGAATAATTAAAGCCAAAGAGAAGGGTAAAGTGGACACTGGGGGAACTAGAAACTGGGGAACTGTGTAAAAATTGCTAGGCTGTGTAGGTACAGCAAGTTGCGGTAACTGAAAGAGAAAAAAAAGAAGATCTTTTTTTTTACCTATCATTTTCTTATTCTTTTTTACCATTTTCCACAAAAGGGTAGAAAAATGTGAATATAATTAAAGCCAAAGAGAAGGGTAAAGTGGACACTGGGGGAACTAGAAACTGGGGAACTGTGTAAAAATTGCTAGGCTGTGTAGGTATACCGAGCAAAATTGTGCGATGTATCGTAAGAAAAATACGATACGGCCAGCCTAGTTAGCTTGGTTGGTAGCGCGTCTGTCTTTCAAGCGCTAGGCGGGTTCGATTTCCGCCAGGAGCGGATTTCATCCTCGACGGATAATGTTCGTTCTCGGCATGGCTGGCTTTCTCCTATCCTGTCTTCCTTCTCTCTTCGATTTCGGGACGATAAGACCTTAGCAGTTACAGTTCCCTCTGTCAAACCTCTTGGGGAAATAATCTTACCTATTGATCCAGTCTTGCAGAATAACATCCTCATGTATAAGATTGGTAGGAAATGATCTAACTACAATGAGGGACACGGTTTGTACATCGCCTGTATTGTCCAGGTGTTTTTGCAGTAGGGGAAGTGCCTCTTTACAAGAACCTAGGGGTGTAAAGAAAGAAATAAAGTAATAAAAGGGAATTTAATTGGGTATTACCTAACTAGGCATTGCCTCTTGCCCTTGGGATCAATTTAATTTGAAGAAATCATTTACTGATGAAATTTGTTTTGTTACTCCTCCTATTCCAAATAAAACATTGGAAAAAGGTACAATAGAAGAAGTGCATTTACCTGTTAGGAAATCACAAAATATTGATGGCTCAGAATTTATAGATCCCCTAGGGTTTAGCTTATTGTAAGTATCACAATGGATCTTGGACTTAAGATTAGTCAGGTTTGTAACTTAAGATAAGTCAGGTTTGTAACACAGGTTTACTGTTATGAGTTGGTTGCCCAAGGGCGTCCTAACTTCACCCGTTAATGCATGGCAATAATCTTGATATACCATTGGTAAAGCCAGCCACTCACTATCAGGTAGACCTGACAGGTACACCTGATCAGGTATACCTGACACCTGATGAGCTCACACACTATCAGGTAGACCTGACAGGTACGGCTGAAAAATAAACTCTCTCTTCTAAAATGCAGAGGTAGCTCTAAGTTCAGAGGTTGGATTCCAGAACAGGTAAGGTGGATATCGCCTTACCTGACTTTGTTTCACTGTCGGAGGAAGCAATGTGCAATATAGCTTCCCCTTTTAGAGATTCTCTACCATTGTACATGTGACATGTTTGGCAACAACGCCTATTTTTTTGCTGTCACATTGATCTTGGCACACTATAGTTAGGTGATTGTTTTGTGCTGACATTTGGTTTTGGCTACAAATTTTTTACAAGTGGATGCCCTTACCACTCAACCTTTGCTATTTCTTTAGCAAGGGAAATTTCAGGCTGGTATCCTCCCTGTTTAAAGTCTCCCAGGCAGACTGAGCTGTAAGCTAGTCTACTCCCTGTTTAAAGTCCCAGATTCTTGTCCTTCTCTTTCTACTCCGGTAAGATAATACTATACATTGTTATACGAGTAGTTCCCTCTATAAAACACCTAAAAAAAAAGTAAAGTTCACTAACCAATATGCTGTCATAGTTGTCGCCATCGGCCGTCAGGAAAGCAAAGATGGCCATGAGGTACGGATCCGTCAGTTGTTGCTTAGACTCCATGCAGGCCGACCGCCACAGGCCGCTATTCTGGGCCGAATAGCCGGCCAGTGCCATAGCTACTATGCTGAGGCGAGGGTTCGAGCCTGCTCCCCGGTTGAGAAGTTGGATTGCGCGGGTTAGATGAAGATAGAATGTGGCCAGAGCTGCACCGCGTGCGTACTCTTCTTCTACCTGAAAACGATTAAATGAGAACCCCCCAAATTTATGGTGAATTTCACCAATGATTTAATCAGAGATTTCACTAATGGGAGAATTTTCAATAATCCAAAAAGAAGTTTTTGATGACATAAACAGAAGCTTTTAAAAACTTCTCCTTTTTGGATCACTAAAAACTACATTTTGGATTAAAAACTCCTTTTTGATTATTCTACTTCCTTTTTGGAGCCCACTGCGTTCGCCATGTTCTCCCTCGAAATTTACTGTCGACTTTGGGAATCGAACCCGGGACGTTCTGCATGGCAAGTTCTTCTCTCACCTCCAGTTTCTCCAGTACAGACTCCAGCGGATTTTCCTTGTCCAGTTTCCATCCGCATAGATGTAGTGCTACATCTCTCTCTAGACTAGTGTACACTTTGACAGCAGCTTTCACATCTGTCCATTGAGTTTTCACACATTCCGATTTGGACATGTATGTGTTTCGGTCCAAACCTGAAACCCAGAAAGATGGCGTTTATTATTATTTTAACGTCACTGTCTCACTAGGAAACTGCTAATGCTGAGGTCCTTAGTTACGGGGTTTTTCCCTCCATTTAACAACCCACCTTACCTGGGATAAACCGGACGGGAATCGAACCCGCGACCTAGCACTTATAAGGCAGACGCGCTACTCTCTGCTAGGCAACCATGTTCTCGACAAAGCCTGTGATTGCGTGGAAGAACATCTTTAGGAGAATTCTGCCACATTAAATAAATTAAAAAATCCCTTGGACCCCGTTTCAACTTTTCGTGAGTTTTACACGATTTTTACTTTCCTTATCCTATAGGAAGGAAAGTAATGTAATCGGGTCAAAATTTCGATGGTCAGTTTTTAGTGTCAAAACACGTTTTGAGGTCCCTAGAGCCTAAATACAAAGTTTCAGCCATTGGTCCGTGTGTGTGTCTGTGTGTCCGTGTGTCCGTGTGTCTGTGTGTCTGTCTGTCTGTCTGTAAACAAAATATCTCGAGAACGACTAGAGACTTGAAATTTGGTATGTAGATGTCAAATGTGACAAGGATGTGACACGAAACTTTTGGTTAAGATCGGTGCAACAATTGGCGGCATTTTACTGCTTTTTGGCGGTTTTCGGTGTAATTTAACAATATCTCGGGAACGGTACAAGCTAGAGACTTGAAATTTGGTATGTAGTTCACAAATGGGAACGGTAAAAGCTAGAGACTTGAAATTTGGTATGTAGTTCACAAATGTGACAAGGATGCAACACAAAATGAAAAAAAACATCACAATTACGCCCCTGATTTGACAGTATCAAAACACGAAAAAGTAACTCATCACAGCTACACCTCTGATTTAACTGTACCAAATAGGAACCAAAACAAACCCAGTTCAACAGTAAACGAACATTAGTGATTAAATTACCTCTCGTAAAATCCTACCCATAAACAAACTCTCTGTTTTTGGTGGTTTTCAGCTATATCGACAAAACGGTTAGAGATATTGTAAAAGTTAGGGTAAAAGAACACTCAAATAAGCATCATTCTAGCGGACCTTCTCTAAAAAGTCCAGAGTCAAGATTGCACGTCGATTCGGTTTTTTTTTTATAGTTGAGTCATCAAGTTGGAACTTTAGCCAGGGAAGGTGAAAGTCAGAAGATATTGTGTGATCGAGAAATCAGAATCGAAATCGATCTATCTCCGGCTCTAGAAGTCGTAGAAGAAAAAGAAAAATTCCGTTGGTCCTCATTTTTCCTGCTCTAATCCTTTATATTCAAAGCAAAGCTTGATTGTGGGCGGATTTGGAGATCAGAGATGGCGCGGTGGTTTTTTAATCAATAGGTGGTTTTGGAAATTTTGATTTCTAAATATTGACTGTCGAATGTTGTGTCAGTCGATTTTACGACAGGTGTAAGTAAAATAGAACATGCCTTGCCTAAATTGTCAGAATAAGACTGAAAAGTCCATCTGAATAAGGAAATTAGTGCCAGCCTAGTTAGATTGGAGGGTAGCTCGTCTGCCTTGTAAGCGCTAGGTCGCGGGTTTGATCCCTGCCCAGGGCGGATTTGATCCTGAACACGTGAGGCTCTTTCTCGAAACGGCTGGCTTTTTCCTATTCTGTCTTCCTTTCTTCAATTTCGGGACTGTAAGACTTCCGTTCTTACAGTCCGCTCTGTCAATAAACTTCTTAGGGGAGAACACAGGAAATTCAGAAATTTATTACAATCTCATTTCCCCTCTTACCTCTGCTTCTTGTTTTCTCAATTTCCTTCAGAACTTTTCCTGCATGTTTCATAGACTACCTTCGATCTCGATTTCAGATAAATAGTTTTTTTTTTTAAAAAAAGAGGTTTGACAGAGGGAACTGTAACTGCTATGGTCTTATCGTCCCGAAATCGAAGAGAGAAAGAAGACAGCATTGCTGCGCTTGCCGGTATTTTGACCGCTTTTGGACAGATTTCGACCGCTTTTTGGCGGTTTCAGCTATAGCGACAAAACGGTTAGAGATATTGTAAAAGTTAGGGTAAAAGAACACTCAAATAAGCATCATTCAATAGGATAAGAAAAGTCGTGTGATGTTCACACCAGATTTTTTTTTTTTTAAAGATCGAGGGAACTGTAACAGCGGAGGTCTTATCGTTCCGAAATCGAACAGAGGACAGGATAGGAGAAAGCCAGCCGTTCCGAGAACGAACCTTATCTGTTTGGGATAACGTTTTCCTATGCGGGAACCGAACTCACGGCCTACCGCTTACAAGGCAACCTTCACGCTAACTAGGCCGGCCGTTTAACTTGATCAACTTTTAATTGGTGAATTACACAATTTTTGTGGCCAATTTGACGTCATTACTTGTGCAACTCCATTTCGTAAGAAAAGATCCCATTTTAATCGAATGTAGGTGTTGTATCAATTTCACATAGCGACACGATTTTATTCTGAACGACATCGACAAGTGAGGACGGGGTGTTACGTACCAAATACAGTTCGAATCCCAGGGTGTTTCAAATCCGCAATGTTGGGAATCACTTGATCGTCCACCAGCTTTCGACAGTAGCTCAACATACGCCAGACAGCTTTCAGATTATCATCGTCAGCTAGATTTCCATCTACAAGGCAACCTTCACGCCAACTAGCCCGGCCGTTTAACTTGATCAACTTTTAATTGGTGAATCACACAATTTTTGTGGCCAATTTGACGTCACTACTTGTGCACCTCCATTTCGTAAGAAAAGATCCCATTTTAATCGAATGTAGGTGTTGTATCAATTTCACATAGTTACTCAGAATACTCACAGTTACTCAGGCCTGAGTCTTAAAGCCACCAAATCTCAAGCTAAAATTCTATATACTCAGCTAAAAGAATTGTCGAAGGTGATATCATGAAATGACTATACAAACGTATACATCTCACAAGATGTGAATTAGTCATAGGCAGCAAGATCAAGGTATACTTATGATCCAAGTACCTAAACAAGTATACAGTATACACTTCGTACAGGTTTAGTTCTTGGTTCAGTGGATTAGAGCCTCTAGAATTCCCATACCCTTGACATACTACGATATACAATATACATAGTATAATGTGCCACTGTAGTAAACATCTCGACTAACCAAATAGTCAGGCCTGGATCTATGAAGTTAGGCTGGGATTCATAAATGAAATTGTCTTGATAAAAACATTAGATTTTTATCTGAATGGAATACATGGAGCCAATCCCAGAGTTGATATATCCATATCCCTGGGAGAACATGGCACGGTGTTCCAAGCAGAGGTATATGCCATTTGCCTGAGTCTTAAAGCCACCAAATCTCAAGCTAAAATTCTATATACTCAGCTAAAAGAATATTGTCGAAGGTGATATCATGAAATGACTATACAAACGTATACATCTCACAAGATGTGAATTAGTCATAGGCAGCAAGATCAAGGTATATCTACTTATGATCCAAGTACATAAACAAGTATAAGTATACACTTCGTACAGGTTTAGTTCTTGGTTCAGTGGATTAGAGCCTCTAGAATTCCCATACCCTTGACATACTACGATATAGTATAATGTGCCACTATATATAGTGGCACATTATATTATAGTAAACATCTCGACTAATCAAATAGTCAGGCCTGGATCTATGAAGTTGGGCTGGGATTCATAAATGAAATTGTCTTGATAAAAATATTAGATTTTTATCTGAATTTAATTTTTCAAATAAATACAAGTAATATGCCCATTGTTAAAACACAATCTCAAGTTAACAGCCTCATAAAGTGACACAAATCTTACTGTAGCTTGTCACAGTTATTAGTCATGTAATTGTGTCTAAATAAGGATATTGTAAAAGTTAGGGTAAAACAACACTCAAATAAGCATAATTCAATAGGATAAGGAAAGTCGTGTGATGTTCACACCAGATTTTTTTTTTTTCTCCTCCTATACCGTCTTCCTGCTTTCTTCGGGACACTTCAAAAAAGAAAAAAAAAACTATTCCAAAGACTCTCTTTTACTAAACTCGATATCCTCTTCTGGTTTCAGCCATGACGTCACCACCTCTCTGATTCTACACTCCGACTCTGATAACGCAATGTTAAGCTCGGACACCAGTGGTGTGGGTGGCCTCCTCCTATACCGTCTTTCTGCTTTCTTCGGGACAATAAGACCTTAGCAGTTACTGTTACCTCTATCAAAACCTCTTCAAAAAAGAAAAAAAAAAAACTATTCCAAAGACTCTCTTTTACTAAACTCGATATCCTCTTCTGATTTCAGCCATGACGTCACCACCTCTCTGATTCTACACTCCGACTCTGATAACGCAATGTTAAGCTCGGACACCAGTGGTGTGGGTGGCGGTCTACTTCAGCGGGCCGCCTCGTCTGGTGGCGGCATAGCGGCACGATTGGCGGCCCTACAACACAACGGACAGTCGGCTTGGCGGAAGAGAGTGCAGAAGGATGAGGTGGTCAAGATTAGCGCCACTAGTAGTATTAATGTGAGTTGAATAACTTAAGTTCTAATAATTAATTTTTGGTAGCGCGTCTGCCTTGTAAGCGCTAGGTCGCGGGTTCGATTTCCGCCCGAGGCGGATTTTATCCTGATGGGATAATGTTCGTTCTCGGAACGGCTGGCTTTCTCCTATCCTGTCTTACATAATTTAGATTACAAAAGAACAAAATGGTTAATAAATACCCTATTTTGAACTGATTTTGGGGTTGAAATAATAGAGGCTGAAATAATCGAGGTTCTACTGTGTAGGAAATGGTCACATTGGTCCGGCCTTATGTATTACTAGTGGTTGACCCGTCCTTTGTACGGGATCAGCGCGGCGTAAGAGGCATGACTTTGAAGTGCCGCCATTTTGAATCAGGATGGAATGTGATAATTTTAAATAGCCTATATCACCCTCAGTACTCTTCTTACCAACCACAAAAAATTTCATCAAAATTGGTCGAGCCGTTTTCTCGTGAAAAGGGAACAACAGGTTTATCAGCGTGACGGACAGACAGAATTTTTTCTAATGTGATTTTTTGGATCCTTGATGCACAAGAAGTAAAAATAACTAAAAATTTCACGGTTCTAAGCAATGTAGAGACAAAACTACAATTTTATTTATATAAATGCAGAATGACATTTTCTAACCCATCGTTTAATCCGTTTGCAGGTTTACCACTACACCGGTGAGTACGCCAACGTCATTGAGAAGTCCCGTGGTTCAGAAATAGCGCAACACATCATTGTTCAACATGATCTGGGCTGTACGGCATCGCATGTGTTCACCATATCTGATACACCCTGTAGATGGAGCAAGAAGTTCTGGCGAATACTGGGGGCTTCAGAAACTGAGGCGGAAACTCTGAGAGGTAATATTTTTTTTTTTTTTTTTTTTTTTTTCACCCTTTGGGCGAAGTTCTCAGTAGATATTTCAGATGCAAGTGTCATTGCCACACACGAATGGATATCTTACCATGACGTTCCATTGTTCTCCTTAGTGGGCAGAGTGGTGGACTTTGTGATTCTAATCGTGTAGGCTTTGTGACTCCAAGGATTTGTGAGGCTCTTTGATTTGTGAGCCAAAGATTAAAGCGATAACCCTTTCGGATAAAAGTGCTTATACTTGTATTGTTTTGTACAAAGCTTATGGTACCTGAGATCACTTATTACTTGTAGTTATTGTCTTGACTGTCCGTGTCTGTGAGACTGACACCCATATTTATGAACAAAATGCTGGCTCTTAAATTCGTGCTAAGCATAGTCTCAAGGCATTTGATTGGTCAATTTTGACTTGAGACTGATCTAAGAACGATCATTCTTGTTCATAAATACGAGTATTAGTGTACTTGAAGCCAGCGATTGTACGATGTTGTATGAACCCAATGTTCGTGGTTGGTGTCAGAATGGGTGACTGTTTGGTCACATTAAGTGCTGCTGGCTGTTTTGGAGTGTACTTGCCGAGGTGACAAGTGAGGACAAATATGTAGGTTGTTGATTTATCTTTTTTTTAGGTTCCAAGAGGACAATTTCATAGGGGTTTACCGTCACTGTATAACTGCTGTATTTTTAGTGACGGGGGGTTTCACCCTCCATTCGGCGACATACTCGCCTCCTCACATCCTCACTCACCCTAAGTGGGACCGAAAAAAGCCAGCACGCAATCTCCCAGATGGTCACCCATCCGGTTGCCAACCAAGGGCAACATTGCTTAACTTCAGTGATTCATGGGGAGCTGGTACATTCAACGTGCTGCCCGTTTCTCAGGGTTAAACCTGTCATGTTATAAACCATTGAACTTCAGGACAAGTGCATAGGCAGGTAGGTCTAACTGTAGGACATACATCTTGACTGACGGATGGTTCTTGGTTTGAATCCCATATTTGGTTTGTCATTTCATCTGATATCTCTCACGCATAAATAACTTCAAGACCATTCAGGAATGAATCGACAGTGCCTTGTTTTATGGATTGTTTATACTTGGATATCTTTGACGTATGGAAATGGATAAGCAATTAAGGATTGAAAATAACTCTTTACCCTTTTAAGGTTCCGTTAACCCACATTGTATTTGGGCTGTACTTATTCATACGAGTTTGAAGAACAGAATTGTTGGTAATTGGTATTGCCTGAATACATAAAACTTGAAATTCCCTTTAAAAACTGCTGGGCAGTTTAAATAATATCTCTCACGCATAAATAACTTCAAGACCATTCAGGAATGAATCGACAATGCCTTGTTTTATGGATTGTTCATACTTGGATATCTTTGACGTATGGAAATGGATTAGCAATTAAGGATTGAAAATAACTCTTTACCCTTTTAAGGTTCCGTTAACCCACATTGCATTTGGGCTGTACTTATTTATACAAGTTTGAAGAACAGAATTGTTGGTAATTGGTATTGCCTGAATACATAAAACTTGAAATTCCCTTTAAAAACTGCTGGGCAGTTTAAATATTGGAAAATACATACCCATGTTGGTAGGTACAGGTGAAAATTTAATATTGTAAACAAGACCCTATTTAAATTTTAAAATAAATTGATTAAAAATAATAGAAAGTAAAAAGGGAATTTAGCTTTTAACAAATGTAGCTCGGGATATGCCAGCTAAATCGATCGTCAACAAATCAAGCGTGTATTATTCTAATCTCTTCCTTCCTTTCTTCTAGTTTATTTTAATCTAACTCTAATGTGTATTAATGTTCTCCCCTCAATGAATGATTATCGAATGTATCGGGTTACATATCGAAATCAGAGGTTCTCAAAGTGGGTCTTTCTAATCTCTTCCTTCCTTTCTTCTAGTTTATTTTAAATCTAAGTCTAATGTGTATTAATGTTCTCCCCTCAATGAATGATTATCGAATGTATCGGGTTACATATCGAAATCAGAGGTTCTCAAAGTGGGTCAGAGAACCTACTTGGGCCCCCAGAGAACCCTTCGAAAGATGTTCATTCTTTCCTCTGTATTGGAACATTGATAGTTTTGACGTCTCCACTAACAATGAAAAATAAGATTGGGAGTTTTGACATCTCCACCAATAACAAATGACAACAGTGGGAGTATTGACATCTCCACTAATAATGAAAATTTGAAAAACAGAAAGTAAAAGGGTAATAAGATAGGGAGTTTTGACATCTCCACCAATAAGTAACAATATGAGTGTATTGGGAGTTTTGACATCTCCACCAATAACAAATGACAACAGTGGGAGTATTGACATCTCCACTAATAATGAAAATTTGAAAAACAGAAAGTAAAAGGGTAATAAGATAGGGAGTTTTGACATCTCCACCAATAAGTAACAATATGAGTGTATTGGGAGTTTTGACATCTCCACCAATAACAAATGACAACAGTGGGAGTATTGACATCTCCACTAATAATGAAAATTTGAAAAACAGAAAGTAAAAGGGTAATAAGATAGGGAGTTTTGACATCTCCACCAATAAGTAACAATATGAGTGTATTGGGAGTTTTGACATCTCCACCAATAACAAATGACAACAGTGGGAGTATTGACATCTCCACTAATAATGAAAATTTGAAAAACAGAAAGTAAAAGGGTAATAAGATAGGGAGTTTTGACATCTCCACCAATAAGTAACAATATGAGTGTATTGGGAGTTTTGACATCTCCACCAATAACAAATGACAACAGTGGGAGTATTGACATCTCCACTAATAATGAAAATTTGAAAAACAGAAAGTAAAAGGGTAATAAGATAGGGAGTTTTGACATCTCCACCAATAAGTAACAATATGAGTGTATTGGGAGTTTTGACATCTCCACCAATAACAAATGACAACAGTGGGAGTATTGACATCTCCACTAATAATGAAAATTTGAAAAACAGAAAGTAAAAGGGTAATAAGATAGGGAGTTTTGACATCTCCACCAATAAGTAACAATATGAGTGTATTGGGAGTTTTGACATCTCCACCAATAACAAATGACAACAGTGGGAGTATTGACATCTCCACTAATAATGAAAATTTGAAAAACAGAAAGTAAAAGGGTAATAAGATAGGGAGTTTTGACATCTCCACCAATAAGTAACAATATGAGTGTATTGGGAGTTTTGACATCTCCACCAATAACAAATGACAACAGTGGGAGTATTGACATCTCCACTAATAATGAAAATTTGAAAAACAGAAAGTAAAAGGGTAATAAGATAGGGAGTTTTGACATCTCCACCAATAAGTAACAATATGAGTGTATTGGGAGTTTTGACATCTCCACCAATAACAAATGACAACAGTGGGAGTATTGACATCTCCACTAATAATGAAAATTTGAAAAACAGAAAGTAAAAGGGTAATAAGATAGGGAGTTTTGACATCTCCACCAATAAGTAACAATATGAGTGTATTGGGAGTTTTGACATCTCCACCAATAACAAATGACAACAGTGGGAGTATTGACATCTCCACTAATAATGAAAATTTGAAAAACAGAAAGTAAAAGGGTAATAAGATAGGGAGTTTTGACATCTCCACCAATAAGTAACAATATGAGTAAACAAAGATAATTGGACGTGGAAGCATAAAGAATGAAAGAGTAAACGTTTTATCAGCCTTCCATTATTCCGTTATCAAACAAAGATCCATTGTCATTGCAGGAAATACGAAACACATTAGCATATCAGATGATTGTGATACTCCGACGTACTTCAGTATTGAAGTAAACTGGATTAGATTTGAATAAAGCATTGTATTTGCTTGATATGGCTACTGATTTGTTTTAAATATGAACAAATCAAGACAAGGCAGGTATTTTTACTTTCCTTATCCTATAGGAAGGAAAGTAATGTAATCGGTGGTCAGTTTTTAGTGTCAAAACACGTTTTGAGGTCCCTAGAGCCTAAATCCAAAGTTTCAGCCATTGGTCCGTGTGTGTGTCTGTCTGTAAACAAAATATCTCGGGAACGGTATAAGCTAGAGACTTGAAATTTGGTATGTAGTTCACAAATGTGACAAGGATGCAACACAAAATGTTTGGTTGAGATGGTTGCTGCGCTTGGCGGTATTTTGACCGCTTTTGGACAGATTTTGACCGTTTTTTTGGCGGTTTTCAGCTATAGCGACAAAACGATTAGAGATAT